>NC_058143.1:16314452-16622214 GCF_011075055.1 Mangifera indica
GTATTAATATCACAGTTAGGCAAAGAAGCTGCTGAGAAGGCCATTACAGAATGGGGTCAACCAAAGTCCAAAATCACTCACTTAATTTGTTGTACCACTATGTCTGCATTCTTGCCAGGGATTGATTACCGAATTCTCAAGCTCTTGGACCTTGATCTATCTGTTAAGCGATTGATGTTATATCAACAAGGTTGTAATGGGGGTGGCACTGTATTACGAATGGCCAAGGACCTAGTTGAGAACAATAAAGGTGCACGTGTCTTGATTGTGGTCTCCGAGGTAACCTTGATTGGCTTGCGTGGCTTTAGTGAAACTGACATAGATGTACTTGTGAGCCATTCCTTATTTGGTGATGGGGCAGCTGCTCTTGTAGTTGGTGCAGATCCAATCTCTGGTGTTGAGAAACCTATCTTCGAATTGATTTCTACATCCCCAACAATAGTGCCTGATAGCCCTGGGGCTATTACTGGAAGTATTCGTGAAAGTGGACTAATCATTCATATTGGGAAAGAAGTTCCAGGACTTGTTGCAAGCCACATCGAGAAAAAGTTGGTTGATTTATTCCAACCTTTGGGTATCTCTGATTGGAACTCAATATTTTGGGCTGTACACCCTGGTGGGCCTGCAATTTTGGATCAAATTGAGGCCACACTAGGACTTAAGCATGAAAAGCTGCTTGCAACAAGACATGTGCTCGCGGAGTATGGTAATATGTCAAGTGTAACTGTCTTGTTCGCTTTAGATGAGATAAGGAAAAGGTCAATTGAAAATGGGCTTAAAACCACCGGAGATGGGTTGGAATGGGGAGTACTTTTTGGATTTGGTCCTGGGCTTACAATTGAAAGTTTGGTTCTCCACAGTTGCGATGTATGAGCCTTAATAGCTCCACTAAAGCTGGATATCATTAAAGATTAAGCCTTGGATAACCTACAAAGTTAAGACTGTTTAATGTTTCTACGTTTTCATATGTTGGGTCTATTGATCTTAAAGTTTATTGTGTGTGTGAGTGAGAGTGTGTGAAAGTAATAATATTCCGAAATCAAATTGTACTCCTGAATTTTAATTAATAAAATTATCTTATATTTCATAAAGAAGAAATTTATTTCATTAGTTCTCATATGCTCTATTGTAATGCCACATTTCTTCACAAGTTTTTTCACTGTCATTTACCTAATTACCATGTGCTTAAAGCATGTGATACATTTATTGTTCGTGGAGAAAAATACTAGAAAAATATTATCAGAATATAATTAAATAGGTTTAGTAATGTAATCTATAATACACGTTTCAGTGTATGCATTTGTGTACATATCATCTATATATCTATTTATATACTCAAAAATAGGTTACATAGTTTTATCGAAGGAAAAGAGAATGTAATTCTATTACTTTAAATTATCGCTTCACAGGTTCACTTGACTTTTAAGAAAGGTTTAGTTCAGAAATATTTAATTCATTCTCTAGAGATCTAGTTCTCTTAATTTATACTATTCTCTGGAATTAACATAATTTCTCTTATTTCATGTCTACATTATTTTGTTCCAAAGAAATTCAATTCTATAAAAAGTTTCACATTTACAAGGTCATTGAAGGATCAAGACACATTCAAACTTCAATAGCTGAAATGATCTCTATTCTTAGCTTACCCATTATGTTTTTCTCTCAAAGTTTCTAAACCAAATATTAAAAAAAAATGGAAAATTTGGTAGTTGCCATTTGCCAACATAGACTAGATTCTTATAATGTTAGGAAAACCGAAAAATAAAACTATGTTTGTTATAATAAATAATAAATTGAGAGATTTTAAATTAAAGATAAAATAATATTCAATCATATGATAACTCATAAGTATCTGTATCTAAATTGTTATCCATTATAAGTGTACATAATATTACTCAAAACCTAAATACAGACGAAGTTATCAAAAAATCTGAATAAAATCTTGATCACAATATAAGATAATTTTATTGATTATGTCCAATGAGGATTTGAGATTTTGGCACAATATTCTTTATTAAAGTTGAAATATATTATAATTAAAAATTTTAAAATTAAAAAAAAAAACTATATGGAATGGAAAGTAAAACAATGATAGAAGCCTCTAAGCAACATTGACACTGTGAAGGACTATGGTTTCGATAGTAACTCCTGGACCAAATCCAAAAAGCACTCCCCATTCGAATCCTTCTCCTGTGGTTTTGAGTCCATCTTTAACTGATTTTTTTCTCAGTTCATCTAAAATAAATAGTACAGTTGCACTTGACATGTTACCATACTCAGCAAGAACTTGTCTAGTTGCACGTAATTTATTTGGTTGAAGACCTAACTCGGCCTGGATTTGGTCCAAAATTGCTGGCCCACCAGGATGTGCAGCCCAAAAGATTGAATTCCAATCAGTAATACCTAGTGGTTTAAATGCCTCGACCAACCTCTTCTGAAGGTTACCAGCGATAAGTTTAGGAACTTCCTTCCCAATATGCATTAAAAGTCCACTCTCGCGAACAGTTCCAGTAATAGCCTCAGGACTATCAGGCACTAATGTTGGGGCTGTAGAAATTAGTTCAAAGATGGGTTTTTCAACATTAGGCACTGGATCTGCACCAACTATGAGGGCAGCTGAACCATCAGCAAACAAAGAATGACTCACTAGATTATCAATATCATCCTCACTAGGGCCATGCATGCCAACAAAGATTACCTCAGTGTTCACAATGAGAACACGTGCACCTTTATTATTCTCAGCAAGGTCTTTGGCCATGCGAAGTACAATAGCACCTCCATGACAACCTTGTTGATACAACATGAGTCGCTTAACAGATAAATTAAGGCCTAATAGCTTGACAATTCTATAATCAACCCCAGGAATGAATGCACCCATAGTGGTGCAACAAATTAAGTGAGAGATTTTCGACCTGCATTGGCCCCATTCCTCAATTGCCTTGTTTGCAGCTTCCTTGCCCAACTCTGGTATTAGTATAGCTGCTTTATCTTGTCTTGCATCCAATGATGGCGCCCTATATTCACGCAAATATGGGTTTTCTTTCACAAACTCATTTGTTACGTACATATGCCGTTTTCTTATCGTAGATCTATCACCTGAAATAATTGGATACATTTAGTTATATCATTCTTTTTTTCTTCAATATAATTTCAATAACATCCACAATTTCATTCTAAACTGGATAAGAATACATGATACATTTTATTTCATTTTTTATTAAGTAACTTAGGGGTTGTTTGATTTCCAGTTAATAAAGATTACTTTAATAATTTATTTTTTATTACTCACGTTACCCTGTTTAATTTGTTAGTAATAAAATATTATAGTAATATTTTATTATCAAATTATTTATACGTACCAAATTTATCAGAAAAATATGTTTTGATTTCGTTGCTACAAATATGTTATTATCATTAATAATAATAAACAAACTCCCGTTCGAACTATTTAAGAAATCTATAGCAATATTTTACAAACGATACCAAATATAGAAACTCATAAAGTAATTAGCAGATATATAGTATATATATCAATAAATATATATATACAAATAATAAGTATAAATTTAAATATAAATAATAACATATCATTATATAATTAAATTTTATTTTACCCTTAATTTAAAATTATTTAATTACGTAATAATATGCCATTATTTGTGCCTATTGTCAGTGGATGCAGTGCTACTCTTCCTCTATTATTATAAGCAGCTAAAAATAAAAGAGATAGAAGCATTTCTTACATATGCGCTGCATTTTCATTTTAAGTTCTGTCATGTGCTGGCTATCGGTCATATTGAAATAAATTTCTGGAAATTTGCTTTGATCATGATAAGTCGGAGGATTGGCTGTTCCAATTGCCAGGATTGAGGCAGTGCCTTCAGCACGTTGAGCCTTGCGAATTTGATCCACGCCAAGCATACTTGCTCCCAGTAAACTATTATTTTTCTTGTGCTTGAGTTATAATATTTTTCTATAGGTAACCCCCAATATTTATATACAAATATTAAAACATCATGCACGTTTTACACGAGCACTTAAAAAAATGAAGAAAATTAAGTTTTAACTAAGGAAACTTCTGAAAAAATACATTGCTGGAAAATTAGTCATCCTTGACGGTTGGCTGTTAACAGTTTTTGAAGTCCTTGCTGCTGATGTCGCAAAATCGACAAAAACTTTGATGGGTTGGAAAAACTATGGAAAATTTAATTTAAATTTAAATAAACATGGAAAATATTTTGCTATCACAAATTTTCAATCTAATGTCTAATCTAATGTGTAATCAAACAAATTTGTACAATTAAAAGGATGGGTCTGAAAAGATAAGTGATGCTTCCTGCACCCCATCATTTATCTTATTAACCCCACAATAATAAAATGTATTTTGTGGCCTTTTAGAAACTGAGAAAAAGGGTTTCTTGCTTGCATGTTCTTTATCTACTGGCATTTATAGTAACTTTGCATTGAAGCTTGGGCAAAATAACTTAACCGATAATGACGATTATAATGTTAAGGATGGTTTGAATGATAAATGATCGTGATGTGATGGATGAGATTTTGGATTCGAACCCTTCAAAAGCATACAAAATTATATTTTTGATATTTGATTTGGATGAAATTCTTCATTACCAATATAATAATAATAAGGCCAAAAGACTTATTTTCACTCATTAAGTTTTAAAAAATTTAAATATTTATTATTTTATTAAAATTTATTATAAAGATTAAAAGTGAAAATGTCATTTAACTAAAAATATTAAAAAAATTAAAAACTTATCATATTTTTTTCATCCCTTAGTTTAAAATTCACGTTAATATTAAAAAGTATTAAACTATTTTCTTTTTTATAACAAAAGTCCAACTTTGTTTTTCTTTTTTTTTTTTCTAATGTGCCAAACTTTTTTATTTTTTTATTAAAAATATCATGTTTATATTTTATCGAACAAAAACAAATCTAATTATAAATAATTATCGAGACAAGTTTTAGTTGACATAAATAATTTTTTATTGATTGAAGTTTGTTTTTTTAATAAAATAAATGACTTTTTATATTTTTATTATTAACATGATCAAACTTAATAAATCTAAAAAAAATTAAAAAACTGAGAAAAAGAAGGAAATTAATGTTGAAGTATGATTAATTAGTGCAATTTGCCACTCTAAATTCTCAATTGCCACTGTTATTTTATTTAACATGTTTTTCTTTTCTTTTCATTTTATTACATTTTCCACCATGCTGGTATTGTTAGGTTTCGAACCTATAGAAAATTAATTTTTCATGAAAATTATGTTTCGATCTTTCTTATTTTTCTCGTATCAAAACAAAAAATAATCATATTATTAAAATTTAATAAAGTTTACATACACATAATACAAAATTAGATTCAACTTATGTATCATTAATTCTAGAATTAGATTCAATTTACATACTAATCTTATTTTTCTCGTATCAAAACAAAAAATAATTATATTAGTACAAATTTATAAAATTTACATACGCATGATACAAAATCAGATTCAATTTATGTATTATTCCATAATTAGATTCAATTTTTATATCTTTTTTTTTTTTCCTATCAAAACAAAAAATAATCATGTTAGTAAAAATTTATAAAGTTTACATACACATGATACAAAATTATATTAAATTTACGTATCGTTTTTAATTTTCTCGTGTCAAAACAAAAAATAATTATATTAGTAAAAAAATTATAAAGTTTATATGCACATAATACAAAATTAGATTCAATTTACATATCATTTTCGAATAAGATTCAATTTATGTATCAATCCAGTTAACGACGCTAAAGATTAACAACAATGACCAACTATCAATAATTTGATGGAAAAATTAAGTAAATTTATGTGTTATGTACATTCAATTTTAGAATAATATTATGTATATTCAATTTTATGTATCTAATTAAATATTCAATCATATAAAAACACATCATTTGGGTATCGATAGACATAGTTTTATCAATAATTTCATAATCATTATAAAGTGTGAAATCTTTAGATAAGTTGAGAATATTATAACATATTCTAACTTATTTATATATCCTAATTCTTTTACGATATAATCACTTTTATTATTATAATATTTTTCTATAGATCTTCCTTCCATTTTAAAATTATCTTTATGATAAATTTTCCTTACAAGAAAGTTGAAAATGATTTTTTTATTGCATAGTTATTAAAGTTGAATTATTTGAAAACAAAAAAAAATTATTATATTTTATATATTTATTAATCTTCAATTCTTCTCAAGTTTTTATGTTTTTTTTTAGTCAACTTTTTATAATAAATTTATCTGTATAAAGTAATTATATGGTGACAATTTGTAATTAATGCTATGATCATTTAATTTTTTATTTTAAAATCTGTTAATCGAACAACATCTCTGTTCGTATAAAAAAATTATAAAATCTATTTATAAATATAATATTATTTTTTATTTAATTACTTCAACAAGTTTTTCCTGTTTTCAAAACTTCTAGAAATTCAATTGAAATCAAGAATCAAAGTAGAGTTGAGTTGATGCTTCAAAAGGAGTTTAATGTTTGTGATATGATATCTCTCCTCACAACGTTGTCAAAACTTCTAGATATTCATTGAAATCAACAATGGTATAGTAAATGCTTAAAAAGGAGTTTAATGTTTGAGATATGATATTTCTGGCAAGAAAACTAAATAACTGATTAATTAAAAAATTATTTTAATAATTTACTTTTTATTAATGATATTATTTTATTTAATTTATCAAATAATAAACTATTTTAATAATTAATTACTTTTTTATCATAGATATTAAAAAATTATTAAAATAATATTAATTTAACTATAATTATATTTTTACTTATTACTTTTGTAATATAAAAAATATTTTATAATAATTATACTAAAAAAATTTATATAAAATATTGTTTTTGTATTTTTTTTATTATCTCTAATTAAATATAATAATTATTTATACCTATTAATTTTTATCAAATATAATAATAATAATAATTTATATTTAATAACTTTTTAAGTGATATATTTTTATATTTTTTATTAAAAAATTACCCAACCCGAATCATAAAAGTAACCCCATTGTAATAAAAAAATAGATGAAAGATGGTAGGCAAAAAGCATCACTCTTTCAAGAAAAGATGAGAGGCAAAAATTATGATGAGCCCACTCTAGTGTATAACAAATGTAGAAAAAATAAAAATAAAAAACCTCTCTAATATACACATGGGCACATATTATATTAAGATAAGAAGAAAAAAACCTCAGAAACCTTCATTTGAAGAAAACAGTCCAAAGTTAAAAATATTAGTTTCAGATACACTAGACACACCCTTTTTCTGCTTGCTTCATTTTACATTGGTCTTTGAATGCCTCAAATTTATGTAAACTTTCAACTAAAATTCTCTAACCCGATAAATAATAGTAGTGTCTCTAGAAAGTAAGCACATTAAAATCCATGAATCTGAAAACTACACTGAAGAACAAATATTGAACATAGCAAAACTTGCAACCTAAGCTTTTAAATAGGGAGAGATGACTAAATTTTGAGCCGCTGTAGCACTCTATAGTCCTCCAGAAATGTGCCGTCTCCGCTACTCGTCCGTCACACATCCATTTGAAGCTGATTGCACGTTCTTGATGTACTGGCGATGAATATGTGAGATCATTTAGTAAAGGGTTTAGTATGGGCAAAAGATGGTATAGGGTGTACTTTAGCATACCTTGTACAGAACTCCCCGGTTAAACTTGTATGGAGGAGGAGTCCATTTTCTTCTTCGATCTTCCATTTCCTCGTCTGTTATGTTAACATCTATACTTCGCCTCTCAACATCAATGGTGATGACATCTCCATTTTGGATCAGACCAATAGGACCACCCTCCTGGAATAAATTAGAAGTTCAGTCTCAATAATAGTAAAAACTGTAGTATAAACGAAGGGAAGGAAATTTTTCCTTAAAAACACTTCATGTAGGAGGCAAGACACAAAATAATGAATGGTTTCTTTATTTGTAATGGCCTTTTTTTATCTTTTCCCCTAAAGGGAACCTAATAGTGAAACAGGCAATTTTCTCTTTTTCCCTCGCTTTTCCTTTTAGTCATTGTCTTTCCATATCTTAGGATTGAATAATCTTAGTTATTTTTAACTTCCATTTCATTGTTTAATTGGAATTTAAACAATTTCGAATAAATTTTTTTTTGCGTTTTGTATGCGGTTCATGGTTTTTTTCACAGAAGATAACAATTGAAGCAAAACAAAGACTGATCAAAACTTGTTCTGAGTGAGAACCTCGAGGGAAACATATAAAGAATATAGAAACAGAGAGAACAAAACAAGGATGGATTACAAAAAACAGCAAGAAAAAGGGGATAACCTGGAAGAATTAAACAAGAAAGAAATAATCGATAGGGAGAGAACTTTGGATCATGATTAATTCATAACCTTAGTGTATCTACGATGGTAGAAACCTTTGTTTACAGGCTTACAAAACTATAATCCTAATCACTTGCACAATCAATTGCCCTCAATCATTTTCACTAAGCAATATCTGATTTTGTCTGAGATGAATGCAAAAGCAACCCTTGACATTCCCAAGCAGCATCAAAGAGGGAAAGGAAAAATGCAATGTAAGCAATAACATGCAAGCCAAATATAAATATATATATATATATATATATATATATATATATGCACAAGGAGTGCTAGGAACACTCACTCTTACAATCTCTTTCTCACTCTCTCACTCACCATGTAACATGTGTACAAGAGGCAAAAATTGATTAAAAAGGATCACTTTTGTCTTCATTTCCTTTGTCTTGAACACGTAAGAGTCAGAAACAGTGTGAAAAAGCGAGTGTTATTAGCACTCCTTATATATGCATGTATGAAAAGTTAATGTACCTGTGCTTCGGGGCAAATGTGACCAACAACAAATCCATGTGAACCGCCAGAAAACCTACCATCGGTCAACAATGCAACCTCCTGCAATGTATAGTGACAATATCCAAATGAAACTTGAAGTCAAAGTAGAAAAATATTTGGTTCATCAACCAGGTGAACACTACTCGAAAGCAAATGATTGATGGTCAAAGAAGAAGTGTAATTGGCTCAAAGGTACCGCATAGAAGAAAGTGACTTTTAATTCGTCATTTTACAATTGGGAAAGAGCATCAAATCTAACAATCAAGTGAATCCAAGCATAGATCTGAAGTAAAAAAACCTTTCCAAGACCTGCTCCCATTATTGCACTTGTTGGTGTCAACATTTCAGGCATTCCTGGTCCTCCCTTAGGCCCTTCTCCTCTTATGACTACCACTTTGCCCTGGTATATGACAAATGAAAGGAAAAAACAGATCATCCAAAACCACTATGATATAGTCAGAAGAAGAAACTCTATGAGGTTTTGGAAGAAAAGATGACGTTTTATAGGATTTCAGATAATCCCAAGCCCAAAAAAAAAAAAAAACACACTAAAAGTGACCTTTTCAAACTGAAAAGAGATTTCTACCTCACTCATAAAGGAGTTCAGAAGTCTGTCTTACAAAACCAAGAACACTTTTCATTTTTTCCCCCAAATACTAAGTAATTTTAGTTTAGAAAACTTGAGCATACCTTGAAACTCATAGGATCCTCAGAGATGGCGGCAATCATAGATTCCTCTCCTTCAAAGATAAGGGCAGGACCTGAAAAGAAAGTTCTTTTAAAATTATCTTACGGCTATGAAAATATTAACTAAACAATCTACCAGGAAACGGGACTAAAAATTATTTGTAAGCAAGAACAGAAAATAACACCAGAGAAGAATAGCCCTTCTTTTCCAGTAATTTTTGCAACAGAACCCTGTGGGGCAACATTTCCATATAATATTTGGAGGTGGCCTGTTTTCTTGATGGGGTTTGACAGTGGTCTTATTATGTCCTGAAAACAAAAACAATGTAGAGTCATTTCACCAGTCATTACATCACAGAAAGTAACATAAACAATCAATTAAATTCTTATTAAAATGAAATGCTTCCAACCTGCCCCTCTGTCAAGTGAGGAAAATTCACCGCATTTTCAGCCAAAGTCTTACCAGTTACTAGAGTAGGGAATTTCTAGTGTTAGTATAATATAACATTAACATAAACAAATAAACAAATGAATGCAAAGACTTCTCGTAAAATCCATGTTACAAACCAGTAATACAATCTCCCTCTAAAAACCCTTGCTCCAAAAGATACCGGATGATTGCCGGTGTTCCTCCAATCTGAAAAAAAACAACATTCACTTGAACTCATAAAGAAAAAGGAATATTGAACATATCAACCAATCAAGGTATTAAGTGACCGGACAGAAAAGTGCAAAGGATACATGCAATCAACCCCAACTAGTTTCAGATTGACTTTTTGAGGCATAAGGAATGCCAAAAAACACCATGCAATGCAAAGCTTGGTATTATATGGAAGAAACAAAATATTACGATCAATATGTTCCCCTAAAATGTATACCTTATGTACGTCCTCCATGACATATTTACCGCTGGGCTTTAGATCTGCAAGAAATGGAACCTCATCACTGACCTTCTGAAAATCATCAAGAGTTAATTCCAGACCAACAGACCTGCCATGATTCTTGACTGAGTTATACACATAAGATGAAAACTATTGGTATACAGGGAGAAACTGGCACAAAACTCTCCTTACCTTGCAATTGCAATTAAGTGTAGCACAGCATTGGTAGATCCGCCTAGTGCCATGACAATAACCATTGCATTACGTAGCGATTTTCGAGTGATAATGTCTCGTGGTTTCAAGTCCATTTTCAATAATTCAAGAAGATATTTTCCAGCTAGGCGACATTCATCTAGCTTCAAAGGGTCTTCAGCAGGTATGGAAGAACTGTAAAAAATGAACAACAAAATTTCAAGACAAGGGAAGGGAGAATGGCCTAAAATCACTGATCAGAAAAGACCTGTAAATGGATAATTCTACCTATAAGGAAGAGACATTCCCATAGCTTCAATCGCAGATGCCATGGTATTAGCTGTATACATTCCACCACAAGCTCCTGCACCAGGGCATGAATTAAGGAGTACATTCCTTCTCTGCTCATCACTTATGGATCCACTAACATACTCTCCATAAACCTGGAACAATATTCCCATCATGACAATGATGATGAATTGAGAAAATTGTCAAAAGAAATTTTCCGCATAAACAAATCAGACATTAAGGCAGGTTAATTATGCTCCTATGAATCTCGAAAAGGCATCACAAAAAGTAGTAATTAGGTTGATAGCAATCCCTTGTAGTATTTTTATAGTCTCATAAAGTATACAGAGCTATTCAACTCTTCCTATAAAAACCAATGGTCCCACCTAAAAGCCACTGTCCATCTGCTAGAAGCAATATCATGGGCAGTTTAAAAATTGTCCTACTTGTCTAGAATTTTTTCATGAAACAGTTGCCGTAATATACTGTTCAACCAGTCCAAGATGTGTACCAGTGCATAAGAACTTTTCACCATAATCTTAATACCCGAAATTCATGACAGATAAATCACCACATCCAAATTAATTTCCTCTTTTGCCCTGGCATAAATATAGTATTGCAAGATTCACAAAGAAATTTTACATGATCAGCTGGGTTCCAACTATATATACTATTTAAAAAATTCAATGCACGATCTCAGCAGAAGTATATAAACAGCTATTCTTTCCATATGTTTGAACACATAAATTAACCAAGACCAATTTAGGTCAAAGGACATTATTTATACATTTTTACACAAACAAGAGGTCTAAGAATTGTCAAAGAATTAAAGATTCACATAGCTGGGTAAGGCTAAAAAATCTTGACTTCTTGACTTAATCTATATCATAGATATGTACAGTTGTACTTCACACTTTAATTTAGAGCCAAATCCAATATGCATTCCAAATTTCCAATTAGAATAATGCCCATTGCATAATAATTCAATGTTCAAACAGCATGCTATCTATGAACATCTAAATTTAGCATTTCCATATCATGTGAGTCTTGCATGTCATAGAGGAAACAAAAATGGTAGAAAAAAGAAAAGAAATATCAAATATCCATAGAAATAGAAAAGAATCTAAAATGTAAATGCATTCAAAATACTGCCAAGACATATTTAGAAAACAAAATTATACCAAAACAAAAAGTTCTAGCATACCTGGAAAGCTGATATTATATCATATGTATGGCCTTGAAAATGACCAGGCTGCAAAGATATAACATAAAAACCATTTATTATGTGCATACTAAATTTGTTTTACTTTGTGATCTTCTAAAATAAGTAACACCAAAAATAGATAGCACACATCAAATGAAAAATGGAAATCTATGATATAGCATAGAAATAAGTGAGATGTCCTAATACCAACATTAGGTGTTGGACATGGCAACTCTAAAAAATCTGGAGACACTAGCAGAACTACATGTGTGTATATCTCTACATATATGTTAAGCACATATATAAGATTTACAAACATTGTAGTAGAAGAACCATAAATTATAAAGTAGAAATCGAAGGCTAGCAAGTATGTGAAATCCATAATGGAGTTTGTTAAAAAACATTATAGTTAACACTTTTTATGCAAACAAAAAGTGCAATCTCTTAGAAATTTCTAATAACTCATAGATTGCATCCCATAGAATGGTTGAGTATATGATATATGACTGACAAATGAGATCATTAATTAATATAAAATGAGATGGCAAAACAATTCCTTTCAAATGATCTATCAATTCAAGATTTTAATATTATCTGCCTCCAGCCAAGATGTTGGATCAATTCACCACAACTTGGCAAAAGATGTTCACAAGAGCCCAAATCAAAAAATTTTTTGGGACAAATTTGAGAGAGGCAGGAAGAGAAGAAAGATGGAGAAAGACAAAAGAATGCCTAAAATGTCAGTTATCAGGAGTCAACAAATTGAGTCAACTCTTCTTTTTCTTTTTTTATTTTTCCTTGATAGGAAACAGAGTCTACTTGTATAGAAATTTAAGGCGAACTTTACCAGCAGCAAGAGGAAAATAAAATTAAAATGGTTGGAAAAAAATTTGTAGCTTCACTTTCACAATGACAAAGGATCAGACCATCCGTTCTCACCTTAGCAAGGGTTTGAACCTAAACTTAATGTATGACAACAAGATATTTTAATAATATCAACTACCATGTCATCTCACTAACAAATAAATTCAGCTTATCATGAACCAAATAGGACATTCTTTGTGGCTGAGAATCAATTAATCTTTTTTGGACTTCCACAAAAGAAATTCAAAAGTGAATTTGATAAACAATTAGGTAAGGCTATCAGCAGAGGAGTAAAAAGAAAGGAATATTCCAAAAAATAAATATAATGAAGGCAAGCCACAAAAAGGATTCCAAGCTCCTATTGTTTACTTCAAAATTCATGGTAAAGCAAAAGACTTCTAACTATGAGATAAATCTGAAATTATGTACTAATTGGTTCCCCTCAACTATAACTACCTATGGCTCTCACAAAGTAAAAATAGATCATGGTTTCCTCTCTCTACCAGCCAAGTTTCCTATCAAAAGAAAATAAGTGGGCAACAAGCAAAGTGCACTATCGAATAAGTGGGCAACAAGAATAAGTGGATACATATTCTTTTTCTATAAGCAAAATTCAAATCTTGGAGATTAACATAAGCAGAAGTACTATGAAAGGAATTGAAAAATAACTAGCTCAAACCTTTCATGCCAGAGAAAATCACCAAGGTTTCACAGCCCAAAAAAAAAATTAAATCATGGAATTTAACAAATCAATCATGAGATGACTAATTAAGTTTGTTACAAGGAAGATATTTCAAGAAGTGAACACAGGCCTCAAACCTTGATTGTTCCACCATAAACCATTATACCAGGTCGGTTGAGCCGCCCCATCGCCATAATTGTACCTGGCATCTACAAATTAATTGGCATTAGATTCAAGTTATTGCATTAATTATACTACAGAACATATTTGCAAATGACAAGCAAAGTCAATTCAGCGAAAAACTTAGAAAGACAATTGGCATTAGATTCAAGTTATTGCATTAATTATATTACAGAACATATTTGCAAATGACAAGCAAAGTCAATTCAGCGAAAAACTTAGAAAGACAATTGGCATTAGATTCAAGTTATTGCATTAATTATATTACAGAACATATTTGCAAATGACAAGCAAAGTCAATTCAGTGAAAAACTTAGAAAGAAAATTCAAACAAGAAACCAAAACACAAAGATAAGCAACAATCACTATGAAAGATATCATAGAAATAGAAAATTTTTGAGCTGCCATGACAAGGCAAAAGTTGGTTTGCCAAAATCAGTTCACAATTTGACAGGGGGAAAATAACAATTAAAAAGAATAATAATAATGCTGAGGAGAATGTTTTACACTAAGTTTCTGCAATCTCCATCATGCTGTTCAAAGTTACGGACAAAAAACGAAAGGATGCCTAATTTCTATGTCAACTTTCGTGACATAAACCTCAACCAACTTTCTTCTCCTGCCCCTACCCACCTCCACAACCCCCCTACCCCATCAATAAGGCCATAAAACAGAAAAGAACTCCAATTTCTTCACAAGAACAAGCATAAAACATAAACCACGGCACAGTGGCAGCAATCAATAATAAAATGTCAACTCTTACCCCCAGCCCCAAACCAAACACCATCACCCTAACAACAGAATAAAAAACAAAGGGAATTTACAGCTAAAACAACCCACAAAATCCCACTACTTCTCAGCATTCGTTCATCATTTTTCAGAAAGGCAGAATATGATGAAAAGACTTAACAAAAACAACAAATTTTAGCCAACCCATCTAAACCCATCATACAATCCAGAACTCAGACCTAATGCAAGATGAAAACAGTCAAAAGAGAAGAATTAATGACCTAAATTGAACTAACAAATAGTGCAGATATTATTATAATGTGGCCAAGTCCTATAAATTACAAACAACAAAGCGTGCTCAGAAGATTTAAAACTTAAATCGAAAAAATAAGATAATAATTTACAACTAAAACAACCCACATAATCCCACCAAGTCAAAAATTAAACACATGTCAGGCATATAAAATAAAATAAATGCAGATACGCTTCTTATAGTGACTGGAAAACAAATAACATACTGTATAATATATTATAAACATTAAACCAAATTACACTCTCCGGCACTTAAGCCGAACAAACACAAGACTACACATTTTAACGCAAACTTTCAAAAACACACCAAATGCAATGAGAGTATTACACATTTACTAACAAGAAAAACACCCAGAGCACACATCTTAACAAGAACTGACCACGTCAAGAACAGCAGAGAAGTCACAAATTTTTAAAAAATTGAAAGTAAAGCAATACACATTTTACTAATAAAAAAAGGAGACCGAGAAAAAAAATTGAAAAGACCAGCTTGAGAATGATTAAAAGGCTTACATTTTTGTCACAACCAGGAATGGAAATATTGCCATCATACCACTGAGCACTCATAACAGTCTCAATACTATCAGCAATCAAATCCCTACTTTGCAAGCTGAAACACATCCCTCTAGTCCCCATCGATATTGCATCACTAACACCAATTGTATTAAACCGAAACCCAACCATTCCCGCCTGTTCAACGCCTTGTTTCACAGCCTCAGACAGTCGCAAAAGGTGCATGTTACACGTGTTCCCCTCGTACCAAACGGACGAGATACCGATTTGGGGCTTATCCATGTCCGAATCCGAGAGACCCACCCCGTGCAGGACGGCTTGTGAGCCGCCCTGCGACTTGGGTTCGGTGATGCGGGCGCTGTACTTGTTGAGTTTCAGTGAGTTTGTTGAGGAGGTGGGTGGGGATGAGGGGTCGGTGGTAACCGTGGCGGCGGTTGTGTGAGCTGTAACGCGGAGGGATGTTGGGAGGAGGGAGAGATGATTGCTTTGAGTGCCATGAAGTGGGGAGAATATTGGGCTGAAAGCGGCGGCGCGTGAAGTTACAAGGGATGATTGCATGATTGCGGCGAAAGTCCAAGTGAAAGGAGGAGACAAGAAGTGAAAATGTTAGATAAAACGTGACGCCGACACGACTTTCTCAGGTGAGATGAGTGCAATTAACCCTAGATGATGATGACGTAGTATTACAGTACTATGGAGTGTTAAAATTATTTAACTATATATTCAAGGATATCAAAATTACGTAGTAAAAAAAAAATATATATATATATATATAATTATATTATTTATATTATATAATAATATATATTAAAAATGTATGCATATAATTATATTATTTGTATAGTTACTTGGTGTTTAGTATTTATAAAAGCTAAAAGAGTTATTCCCATCCAAAGTTTACACATTTTAAAAAATATACCTACGGGGTTTTATGAACTCAAATATTCATTTATGTGCTAATAAACTTAATTAAAACTATTAGTTATAAGAAATAAAATCATCATTTTATTACTGAACCATAAACCCCTTAATGCTTATAGCATTTTCCCTTGTTAGTGTGAAAAATTAATAATTTTTCTTAATATTAAGTTGTAAAAAATTCACTTTTCCCTTGGTTTTAGATTTCATACTTTTCAATTTTTTTCTTTTATAACCACCTTCCAAACTTTTGAAACTTTTTTCAACCCCCCCAATTTCTAAAGTTTCATCTCCGATGGCTCTAAGGAATCCAACCACCGAATCATTGACTTTGAATCGATTTTTCATTCAGACAACATCTGAAAGACACTTCATGTGGACAACAAAAACGTTGTCCTTTCGTCAGATTTTTAGACAACACTTCTTTCACCTAATCAAAGAAAACCATCATTTTATCGTCCTTTTGTCAGATTAGTTTTTCAAACCCTATAAGAAAAATAGTAATTTTTTAAAATTTAATCATAAAAAATTATTAATTTTTTAAATTATGAAAGAAAATGATATATACATTTAGCATTTTAGAGTTTATAGATGAAATGATGATTTTACCTTTACATTTAACTAAAAATTTAACAGTAATTTAAGGATGAGTGAGTTTTTAAGTTTTTGAAATACTACAGATAGAACTTTGATAATAGACTAAAACTTAGGTGGGAACAAGTCTTTTTCCCTTTATAATACTATTTATCCTTTTTCGTAAACATTGGTACAAATAATTTAAAATTAGGCCAAACGACTATTTCCCACCCAAGGTTTGATGTTTTCTCAAAAGTCCCCCCTTTAACTATGGAAACACCAAACACCCACTCATGGTCGGTTAGATTTAACCAAACCCTAACGGTGATAGAGGTAAAATAGTCATTTTTACTATAATATTAAAAATAAACTAAAATAGAATCTAATTTTGCCCCCCTAAACTTTAAAAACTAAAATTTTGCCCCAGCCTAAGTTTTAAAAAATTGTAGTTTTACCCTAGGGTTTGGTTTTGAAATCTCCGACGACCGTTCTGGCTCCATTACCGACGGCCTCTCCCTCCCGAAGCAGCCTCTCCTTCCGGCGAATGCTTTCCTCCCATTTGGAGGCTCGATCGGTGTCGGGGAAGACGAAGTTCTTCGTCTCCCAAGGCGTTTCCAACGCCGATCGAGCCTCCAAATAGGAGGAAAGCATTCGCCGGAAGGAGAGGCTGCTTCGGGAGGGAGAGACCGTCAGCAATAGAGCCGGAACGGTCGTCGGAGATTTCAAAACCAAACCCTAGGGTGAAACTACAATTTTTTAAAACTTAGGCTAGGGGAAAATTTTTAGTTTTTAAAGTTTAGGGGGGCAAAAAGAGATAAAATTTTCAGGCGTTAGGGTTTGGTTAAATTTAACCGGCCATGGATGGGTATTTGGTGTTTCCATAGTTAAAGAGAGGACTTTTGAGAAAACATCAAACCTTGGGTGGGAAATAGTTGTTTGGGCTTTAAAATTAATTATAAGTATTTAAGAATCATGTAGTATATTCGTTTAAGAATAACATTTGAAAATTAAAAATTGGTTTGATATTTATATTTGAATTATAATTTATTAAATTTCATATTCAATGCAAGTATTTAATAACTTTTATCATGATAAAAGTAGAACTTAAATTAATGCATACATAGATTATGATCAAAATAAATTAACATGAAAGTTTATGTAGACAATTATTTTGAAAAAAATTATTTTAGATAATGCCATTTGGGGCATTGTCTTAAAAAATAGCACAATTCTAAGGTAAAATTAAAAATTGTCGATAATTTAGGGACTTACACAAAATTAATTTATTTTTGGGCGTTAAAGATATCACCAAAACTCTAATTTAATACCAAAATTTGTCTCCACTTCTTCTATTTTAGCCCTAACTTTATGTCAACAAAATAGTGTTACAATCGCACCCTTTAAGCTTTGAAATTTTACATTCACCCTCTTACTCAAATTCTAGCATTATGATCTCGATTTTAAATAAGTAAGTCAGTTATATTGAGGTATATATACGAACATTAACTTAGTTTAAATTCAGTTCAAGTTTAACTATAACACTAAACCAAACTTGAGTTAAACTCAGTATTGTAATTAAGTTAAGATTGATTAAAATAATAATATTTTAATATATATTAATAAAAATATTATTATTTTAACTTATTCAAATTGAGTTTTTACATGCTCATAAGCTTTGCGAATCGAACACTCCTAAGATCAATGATATAAAACCTTTAAACTTGAACTCAAATTCATCTAAGTTAAATTCATTTCAAGCTTATTCAAGTTGAGTTATCAAATGAACTTACACCAATTTGACTCGAATCTAACTCTAAGTTTATTGTGCATATTTTCAAATGTTGAAAATGAGTTTTAAACTTGTTTATTTATGATTAATTTTGTCATAGTTTAATATGTTAGTCATATCCGAATAATTCTTAAAAATTTAGTCAATTTAAGAACTTTTTAATTGTATCATTTTAATTAATTATCCTAAATTAAAATAATATCTTTAATCATTTTCTAATTTTATATTTAAATAATATTTTTGAAAAAAAAATTCAGAACTCATTTTTACCACACAATTTTCTAATATACCTTATATAAAAACGATTAATTATAATTTAAATTCATGGAAAACATTAGCAGAATAAACCTAGAAAACCTTGAATTTAGTGTATATAGTTATCGATATCTTATGGTACATAATATATATCATACAATATAATATAGATGAAAAACGATCCATATCATAAAATATATTATTATTAATATGATACAATAAACATATTATATGATATAATATATATTATTTATATGAATTAATATACTTTTTACAGAAAGTGATAATATAGTTCAATATATATAATAAATTTTAAATTTTTAAAGATGTTTGTGATATTTATCAAAATAATGATGTGTTAATTATATACTTTTTAAATTCAATATATGATATATAAAATTAAGTTTTTAATATATGATTAGACTATTATAATGTTATAATAGAAAAAGTTTACACAAATTTTAATACATAAACTCCTAAAAAATGAAAATGGAGGCTTTTGGGCCTTGAACGTTGGGCTTTTCTCCAAACAGTTAGCCCAAGATTGCCACAAAATGAGATATAAACAAACACTATGCGCTAAACCTGACCCGGACCAATCCATCGCCGATCGGTGCAAAGCTCGGAACGCAGAGCATATTAAGAGTAGATAGTGTATGGCATTGCCTTCGTTCCTCTTCAATTCAATCGCCAACAACATCTGGTAATTTATCTTTTATTTATTTATTTATCTATCTAATTTTTTCTTTTTATTTATTTAATTGTATAACCAAAAATTTCTGGCTTTTAATATTCAGAATTTTGATTTTGAACTTTCTTGTAATTATTATTATTCGATGAATTTTTCATCGGGATCTTTCCTTTGATGCTCGGCAAGAAAGCGCATATTTTTATTTTACATATTTTCTATTTTTTCCATGTTATCCAAAATAATTTAAATTTAAATATATATTATGCCTACTTCGTTAGATTTTAATTGAGATTTGACATAAATTCTTTTGTGTTATTATTATGATATATTTTATTTTTTTTTTTTTTTCAAATTTCAGTGAATTGTATAAATGGGTATGTCGAATATCGTTGCTGCACATTAAAGTATGATTTTTTTTTTTAAAAAATTATTTTGTCGGTCATTTTGATTTGTTATATAGTTATGAATTTTATTGTGAATTCATCTTCCGGGTATATGTTATTTGTGAGTTGCATGATCAAAATGTCTTCTTTATCGTTAAATATTTATGTTTAATCGTTAATTTTGCGTGTTTAGATTATCAGCTGTTTCATTGATTGGCATTCTAGGGCATTTAAATTAATTCTTAGGGTTTTCTTATTAATATTAGCGATGTTGTTTCTACTTATCATTATGTACATTTATCATATTTATTAATTTGGATGCAGTTTTGGTATTCCTTGTTCATTCATTTATAGTTAAATATTATGAGCTTGAGTAGTACCACTTCTCAATTTGTTTATGTTATTAGCTGTGCTTGTTATTGAATTTTTCATTATGATCGTGTTTTTTTCTGCTTTGGATTTTAAAATTTATCTGTTTATAGGTTATCTTTTCCTTCTTGTTATTGCTTTAAGTTTTCTTAAGTATCAGTATCTGATCAGCATAAATTTTGATAGTAAGCTTTCTTGAAAGTAGCCTCAAGCCCTTCTGGATCACTTTTTGATGTATGTGTAATTCTTTTGGTTCATATTTTGATTGTTCAATGCTTACTATTTTTCATCTAGTAGCTTATATTTGGAGAAATGTGAATGCATTTTTTCTTTGTGTGGTTTATGTTGTGGAAACTCAACATTTTTATACTTTCCAAGGTAAAAATCTCTAATTTTGTTAATAATTTGTGTAACACTTTTCTATTAATAGCAATTATCATGATTGTTAAGTTTCATTTTAGCCAAACAGTTGCTAAATTTTGAGTGTGCATAACCAGGAAAATTTGAAGCAAAGGAATATGGAACACATGGATTTTGATCAGGTAGTAGACATTCCTGACACTCCTGATAGATCAGCCACTCGGAATATTAATGCTGGGGATTCTGTTGGGAAAGAAAGTAAGTTTGCCTTAACCGGACACTTGAGAAATCCTGATTTTGTGGATGAAGGATGTTTAAATCATCCAAGGCCTAGAAGCCGGTTGGTTAGTGAAAATGGGCAAAATAGAAGACTTCATATACATCCTTTGAGAAATACCAGCAATGTTAATAAAATTGAGCATTGCAGTAACTCCATCACTTTATCTCCATCTGAAAATCCTCATGCTTCCAGAAATGTTTCTCTATTTCGGAGAACGGTAATAGATGAGAAAACAAAGCATGAGACCAGGAACACACAACACATGAATGAGGGAAAACTGTTGTGCTCGAAATTTCCTTCTAAATCATCAACTCCTCGAGAAGATAATACTAGGGTAGATTTAAGTGAACAGAATGGGAATGAAAAAATATGCCAAATGGCTTTATCACATGGTAAATCGAAAGATCTTCCTTCTAAAGAGATAAGGGAAGGTCAAAATGTGGCCACTGGTGTTTCTTTGTATTGGCCCCTAAATGTTCCTAAGACATCCAGAGTTTCTGGTAAGGGGAAGGAAAAGATAGGGGATAATACAAACAATGGTTCTGCCTCAGTTACTCATCATGGAAAAGTGATTGATCTTTCTGATGGTTCTCCACATAGCCATAGAAAACAAATGCCTACATATCATCATTCTCTTCTGTCACCAAGATGTAATGGGCAAAAAAAATTGGTTAGAAATGGGTGTATCTCTCCACATAATATTGAAGTTAGGGCTAAACAATTAGCTGAGTGTTCCCAAAATTGCTCTGAAGGCGCTGAAAAAGGTCATACTAGGGATGTGGTTTCTGGTGGTTCAGGTATTATTGATATCAGTGATATAGTTGCTGAAGGCAACAGTTCTAATAGATCTAAAGGGATAATGAACCATCCTTCAACGTTAAAGGAGCGTAATCCAAAAATTATTCAACTGTCTGGCAGGTAATGTGTGTACATTATTTTAGATGTCTTTGTTTTTATTGAAAGATTGTTTTTTATTATTATTCTCCATGATTGCTATTTTGTTTTACACACATGGAGCTGATAATCCTTGATTTGAGAGTTTTATAGGGTTGAGTGACTGCTCTCAGTTATCTTTGTGTCTTTTTGGCACCTCAATGGGGATTGTTTGTATTGGATTTGTTTTCATACATATGTATACATGCGCGCGCGCACACACACACACTCTCATAATCACCTTTGGATTTTTATATGAAAAATATCATTTCGGTGCAATGAGTGAATCCAATGGTATTCAAGCATGGTCCTCGTATAATCATATCAAGACAGTACTAACTAGAGAACCACTATGTATATTATATATAATTTTTCTGTTATTTGGATATCTTAATATTTTTTACTATCAAGACCTTATAATTGATATCATTTCAGTCCAATGAGTCGATCCAGCGGTATTCAAGCACAGTCTTGATATTATTATATTAGGACAGTCCTAACTAGAGAATTTCCCTCTGTGTGTGTGTGTGTGTGTGTGTAATTTGAGAACCTAACTTTTCATATTGAGAGCAGTCATTCTTTTGTGAGTTGTAGATGAGTTAATGTAATTAGCCTTTAAATCAATTAACTGTGGTTATATTATTTACCACATTTGCATTAGTTTTAAATTCTTTTCTGATAATTTGCTATGGCTTCATGTGCCGATTGACTTGTTTCACTATTAACTATGAAGAACCGCTATAAATACTAAATTATTAATGTGATTCCAAAGCAGTCTGAGCCTGTGCAAATTGTGTGTTGGTATAGCAGATCTGGTCCTAGTATTTGCATGTAAATGATATAAGGTCATGTCCCTGCTAACCTGTCTGAAATATTCCATTTGTTGTGCTCATGGTGTTAATCAACTTGAGTCCTCACTAATAAATAAACTGATACATCATTTGATCACTTCCTTATCTGGGTTGTTCATGGTATCCTGCGTCCAACTATGCATTGTCAAACTATTTTTCTCTTTTATGATTATTATTTGTTATCTATTTATCAGCATAGATTTTGAAGGGTTTGAGGTGCCGTAGAATAGAAGTGTAGAGAAACAGAATTTGATGTGATGTTGTTAAATTCTTTTAGTCTCTTTTTTATGCTTATTTAGTTTTTCTCTTATTTTGTTTGTGTTTATTTTTCCAAACTATTTGATATGAACGTTTTAGTTGGAGTTGTTTAAATTTTGGCACATAAAAAGTATTACCTATAGTAAACAGAAAAGTTTATTAAATATGTGATCTCAGACAGTATGGCTCATATCTGTATATACTGATGCTACTAATAAGCATGGTGGCCCAGTTGTCTTTAACTTATGTGCCAGACCCTAAAGCATGTTTTGTTTCTGCACCAGTTCTGCAGCTATTAATGAAGTCAATGGCAATGGTCAAGCCAGTGGAGATGCATTGGAATGCTTTGAAGGGTTAGGGGGATGGAGAAGCACACGCTATTGGCCAAAGAAGGTAGACCAGCCAAAGTGTGATGCAACTGGATCTCACTTGAGGAGAAATGGTGATGTTGGGTGCTCTGAGATTAAACAACAAATTAGGGATAACTGGAGTAGAAAAAACTATGGAACTGGAGATCAGACTTCATCTGAAACAGCTTCTGGGCTTGTGTCAGAGCCGATCCAAGTGAGTGAACCACATAGAGTTGCTAAAACTCTGACTAAAAGGCAAAAAAAGCATGAATCAACTTCAAGAAATCAAACCGAAAGCTCTAGAACAGTTTCCGATGACTCAGAAATTATTTTTCTTTGTTCTTCTGGTGAATCATCCATGGCAAGATCATCCAGAAGCCAGATTCATCAACATCAGGGCACTTTGGATATTGATGTGTTGTCAAATGAGATGAGACAAAGTGATTCCCAAGAAATAGGTTGCTCTGACAATGATCACTCAGATGCTAGAGCTAGACAGTTTGAAGCAGATGAGATGTTGGCTCGTGAACTCCAAGAACAATTGTACCATGAGTTGCCTTTATTTGGTGGTGGTGAGGTATGTCTCCCTAATTAGGGATGCCTTTTTTGGTGTGATTCAATCCTTTAGATGCTTTAGGTTTTCATGTTCCTTGACTTCAAACAGATTGATGAGCACATAGCACTAATGCTGCAGCAAGAGGAGGATGTATTCCCTTTTTCTAATCAAAATCCCAATGCGTTGCGTCCTGTAAGTTAATTTATTTTTGTGTTGCTAATAACATGACAATGAGCATTTAATTCATATTAATGACTGGATGACTAGATTTTCTTGAAATATTGTGGTTTTTGTGTAGTAATGAACCTGTGGCTGGTACAGTTCCAGACATCTATACTAAAAATAACAAAACTGTGTTTTGTTTGATTCTTTTATCTTTGCCATGGCTGTTAACAGAGCCATTAATAAACTTGACAAATATCAGGAATTTTCTAAATTTATGATTAAAATTTAATAAAATGGGTTGTGAGGTGTAGCACAGGTGACTTTTCTCTGGACCTCTTGATTTTGTACCTTGAAAGCAAGCATTTATTCTTTTGTTCCAGACAGTAGCATGGTAAAAATTTGTTATGGTGTGACATGTTTAACATATGTAATGTTATTCCGGTGTGAAAATTTTGTGTAATGCCACCATTTCTAGCTTTCTATACTTTATACAATACTTATTTGGTACACAGTGCATGGTTAAGGGACACTCATTTTGATTTTATGATAAACTATGGATTATTTTGAGAGATGGAACATAGTGATCTCAAAAATTCAGGCAGAATGGATTTCTTTGGGGTTAATTTTAGTATCTATGTTATTTCAGTAGGCCTTTCCCCCTTATTTTACTTTCTGATTCTTGTTGGTTCCATTTTAATAATAATATGATATGTTTTATGTATTTTGGATAGAGAGAAAGAAAGATGTTATATTGTTTCTGTGGAATCTAATAAAATATCTTTTTGAGTTTTCATGTGCTTGTATTTGAATAGGATCTTTATTTGGCATTGCCCAAAGGGTTTGCAGTTAAATCAATAACTTATTTAGTTGATTCTGATTGCGTAATCAGAAAAATGAAGATAATTGTATACATATCACATCTATGAAAGAAGGCAATCACATCTTTAAGCAAAAGCTTTAAATTCTTCTGAGAGATTGACACAGTATATCTTCAGTTAACTGGGAAAAGGGTAGTAAATACTGCTTGTAGAAGACGAATCAGACAGCTCAAACTAAAATTGGACTCATGACTATGCTGTCGAGAGCAAATTTGAGAAATTCTAGAATTACCTTGAAGCTAAAATTAAGAACCAAACAAGTAGCTTAACAGGTCTAAGTTAGATTTCAACTGAGACTTTTAAATTTATTTTTATGACTGGAGATCCTCTCTTGTCTCCCAAATCTTCTGTGATTTACATCCTATGCAACCGATATTGAATTGTGTAATTTTAAAAAATTGTTGTGGAAAAGTAAATATGTTCCTTCAGTGTTGTACCATTTTCTTTTGTTTTCTATTTTTCAGAAGACTATACCTTGACGTTCTGATAATTGTGTAAATTTTCTATAGTATAATGTGACATTTATGTATTTTGCCTTCTTATATAGAGAACGCCAATCCATTCATATAGACAGCCTCAGTCACGGCTCTTACAGAATTCCTCAAATAGGAGGGCAACTCGAGCCAGAGTTCACACTTCTAATGGAGTGGCACAGTTGAGGAGTCGTTTAAGCAATCGACCTCGTGCAGCACCATCCAGAGCTAGGAATTTTCAGTTTCCTTTGGACATGGACATAGACATGGTATAATTTCTTTTCCCATTTTTTCCCAGTCCCTTGCTTGTGTTATTTATTTATAATTATGCTGTCTTTTTCGCTCATCTCAATTCTATGTGATGGAGTGCAAACAGAAGAGAAGTTGATTGTAAAGTTGGACTCAATGTCACTTGCGCATATGATCAGATGAATAAATGTTTTATTGCCACTTTAATGTTTTAATGAGATATGTGAAGATTTAACGCTAAAAGAGATGAGCTCAGCAAGAGTAATAAATGAATGAATCTAAGCATCGTATGCATTAGCCAAAACTACAGTGGTAATCTTGGTTACATTGGTTTCTGAAAAACATGTTTTAATGGGTAGGTGCTCTTTTTTTGGGAGTATGTAATCTTAGATGCCTGTCCTTATGATGTGAATTCAGTTCTCTGAAAATTTATCATAGTTGTCAGTGTAAGTTCTTTAGACATGTTTGAAAGATCTTAATTATCTGCTTTGAAGTATGCATACTAATATTTTGGGGTGAATTTTTTTTAAAAATAGCTTTTTATGAACACCCTTGTGGTGAATACCATCTTGAATCCTATCAGTGATTGTTGAAGCTATACTAAAAGTTGGGGTATTAAAAATATCTTTGTTCAGACTGTAGCTCTTTTCTATCTTTGTCTGATCTCATTTTATATTTTTCATTCCTTTATGAGCTAGTAACATACATGTAGTTATTGAACCTTTTCAGTTTTCACCAAGTTTCTGCTGCTTTCTACTTGTTATACTGATTACAAGGCTTTGTAATAATATGATACTTGTCCACTTTGCAAAGTGGACAATCAGTTAGGGTATGCTGACCTTATGGCCAAAGTGGATTGTCTGTTGGAGAATGAGGGGAAAGTGTGTTGATTTATAAGTTTATAAGGTTTTACCACATTACATAACATTAGGTGAGCCGAATGTGAAAACTGATACTTTGATTTCTCGTGCAGAGAATTGACATGTTGGAAGCATTGGAGGCTGCAGTTGGGAATTTTACAGATAGAGGAGCAGCCAGCCGCATCTCTCAACTTCAGCGTGATTTCAATGAGTAATGTCTTCTTCTATTTGTTAATAAATTTGCATTCTCTCAACTTCATTTGTTGATATTTTTATAAATATATGGAGTTTTTTTTCTCTATTATAAAAATTCATTACCTTTTTTACTGAGGTGTGCAAATCCAAGAATACGTTACTAGATCACTTTCATTTGAATGGATGACAATGTCTTTTGTAAAATTTCTCACAAGTTTTTCAAAATATCCTTCAGAGGGATTATATGGTCATATCTGCTACTGTTTATACTGATATCTTGAATTGGTAACTAGGAGCGTTTACATATTTTGGTGTTCATTTGGGCATATTGGACTGAGTCAGGACAGAATTTGATGTAAAATAACAATTTTACTAGGTATTATTTGGTTGAGATTCGATAAGAACTGGTGTAGGAACACGCACCTTGATTTAGATTTTAGGGTAGCACTATGTTTTGCTCTGAACTTATGAAGAATTATAAAACACTAAGGTATTGGTTTCTTTACCTTGTAAATTGTGTAGGAGAGTTGGAGGATTGCCCTGCATTGCTTCCAACTGTTGCTCCTTTAAGTCAGAAAAAATTATTTGTAGTTCAAGGGTCAACATTTTGGTGATGTTAAAAAGACTTTTTGGAGTTCTGTTACATTGTGTATTCTTATTTTTTGTAGATGTAACTTGTTTGTTTTCATCTGCTATACTGTTATATATTATTTTTGCATTCTGAACTACTATATAATTCTTTAGAAATTTCAATCCCATTGCCCCTTTTTCCATGGTTTTTATCTTTTTAGGTAAGAGATGCATGTGTTCCTAAGTGATCTGGCTGTTTCTATCAATCATTGGTTTGTCTTCTGGTTATGACAGAAAGGGTGTGAATACCAAAGTAATAATATATGAAGCTCAACGATGAATGCCCAAAACTTTAAAATATGCCTTTTAGTCACCATAATGTCAGATCATAAAAGTATGGGTAGCCATTTTCAAGCTGCATGGTTTCTTGTTCAGATGTGTTTTATTCTTTTATAAACTGAAAGTGGAAAATAAATAGCAAACATATGGACAAAGTTGGCATAGAATAGTCAACCCCTTTCTTATAGTTAAAGAAGTGAAATATTGAAGTTTATCTTGCCTCCATTTTTTCTCTTGCAGGAATGATTATGAGATGTTGTTGGCCCTTGATGACAATAATAACCAAAATGGTGCATCTGACAGTCAGATCAATAGTTTGCCGCTGTCCACGGTACAGGTAATTTTCCTTGTATGTGAGTTTAGAAAACCCATTTCAATACTAGGCGGTCTTTCTTCTTTTATTAAAGGCTGATATCTGAGTAGTCATCTGGTATCAGATTTATTTGCTAATTTCTATCTTTCACTGTGTTTGTCAACACAGACTGAAAATTTGGAAGAGTCGTGTGCAATTTGTCTTGATGCCCCAACTATTGGAGAAACCATACGGCACCTTCCTTGCTTGCACAAATTTCACAAAGCTGTAAGAATCTCATCTCCACAATTTCATGTACTTTCAAGTAACATAGATCATTAAACATATTATTGTTCTGATTTGTTGTGGCAGTGTATTGATCCATGGCTCAGCAGGAAACCGTCCTGTCCAGTTTGCAAGTCATCGATAACTTGATTAGTTCGGGAATTTCTTTTACAAGTGTACCCAAAGGTTATAATTGTTATGTTCCCTTTTGCATTCTTAAATTCCTACAAAAAAAAAAAAAAAGTGCTTAAGGTTTAACTTTTTGGGTGATTCTAGTACTTCTTTTAGTTTGATCTTTGAAGTAATTTCTCCAGTAACTTCTGTCCTGGGGAAAATTGCAAAACATAGTGATATTAAATAGTCATGAATTTTAGTTTTTGATGGTATTGATGAGGTTGCTACATCTGTCTTGGTGGCATTTTCTGTGTAGCTGGTAGATTGGGTTGAACTGACCCAAGTGCCGGTCTTACCTAGATCAAATGCTCGATCAATCTTGGACAGACGATGTCGATCCAGAAGCCTAGGCTGGTCACAAAAGTGATCTGGATTGGAGTCTGATTCAAGAGTGCTATGACATTCTGTTCGAATGGGTGTTGAATGGCTATTCTGGAAAAAATATATTTTGCTCATCCCGATATTCAGGAAGCAAGTGCAAAATGCACAGGCATGTCGTTTGTATTGTTGCCAATCTGGTTTTCGTAACTTCATCTGTACACCAACAGAATAAAGGCATGCATCATAAAGTTACATTGAGCTGCAATGCAATATGTTGATGCCTGGACCTAGCTATTCACTTGTATTAATTCTGTCATTCGTAAGTATGCTTTCATATTATCATTTCTGGTATTAATACTGTCATTCGTAAGTATGCTTTCATATTATCATTTCTAGTCATTTGCTCACTAAGGTAGGAAAGGGAGTGAATTCAGAAAGTACAACACAACTTTAAGAAGTCTTTTAGATAATGATACACGTGTATTTAATTGTATACTTAAAAAAGTATGTATTGATAAATGAATTTGTTGATTGGGATAGAAGGATTTTTCTTTCAATTGCCTAAAATGAGAGAAAGTAAAAAGTTTTCTTTAATTGGACAAAACCAACAACCATGTGTAATCATTTACCATTAAAATACGTAAAGGTTATTATAGTAATATATTTTTTATTATTTAAATATTTTATTATTAACAATAATGTGACAAGTAATATAAGTTAGATTTAAATCGAATCGAGTCTGAATAAGATGAAATTTATTTTTGGCTCGGATTTGTTACACATGAAAAAACACTAGTTTGTGTTTGACTTGTTGCTTAATTTAAGAGTTCATATTCGATTCAAATTCGTGTAGATAGATTAAACACAGCTTGAGTTTACATGAGATGTTTGACTTGGTTTCCTTAGATGATATTGTTTCTTCTAATTTTTTTTTAATAATGTGAACTATGCTTACCTCACAAATTGAGAATACCTTTGTCCAGGTTTAAGTTTGTTTTTCTTAGTACTCTTTAACTCATATTTGGGTTTGTGTTCATTTATCTTATATTTGTATTTGGTCTCATTTTAAATTCGAATAAATTTATTTCGAATCCAACCCTAAATATAAAAAGTAATCTAATTATCATTTTCGTCTTAATATTAAAAAAATGTAATATTTAAAAATTATATATAAAAAATTTAAGTAAAATAATATTTTAGTATTTATTTATTATATTTAATTAAATATAATAATAATAATTTGTATTTAATAATTTTTAAATAATTTATTAAATTATTATGCACAATTGTAATTTTTTTAAATATTAATCATATAACAAGCAAAAATTAAATAAGCTTTATTTTTAAAATTCTTCTAATTTTAATAGAAGATCTTTATGATTAATACAACGTTTAAACGCCAATAAAAATTCTGTCGTTGATATTTAAGAAGTTTACATTCTCTTTGAAAATATGTATTAAATAATATTTAATAATATTCAGGCAACAAGCGGAAAGTTAGTTACGCATGGGCAGCATCATTGTTAGGTTTGCGTATACATCATTTCTTCTTTTTGGCCCATCACCTCACCATTTCCCATTTTTTCTTACTCTACGCGCCTTTAAGCGCGTCTTCCCATGAGGCCACCACTATTTTTCCTTTTACAAATAACAAATATATATGGTTTATTTAATATTAACTTAAATACTTTCTTTTCTTGTGAAAAATTAAAAAAGGCTTTTAAATAAAATAGAAGATACACCTAAGGAAGAAAAGGAATGTGTTTGGGAACCTTTTTACATAAAGGAAAAAAAAAATTTTGATTCAGACAAATTCAAAGACACGCGTTGGAAGGGAGAGTGAAGAAGAAGAGAGTTGCATCACCGTTCATATCCATTCACTTCATGCCACGCATTTCAATAACATCTTCTGGAGTGTAGGTATTTAAATACAGCCCCTCCCTTTTTCCTTCAAAATGATCACAATAACTCATTCGACTCGTTGAAAATGGAGAAAGCGATCAACAGACAGCAAGTGTTGCTCCAGCATCTCCGCCCTTCTAATTCTTCTTCTCACAATTACGAGTCCGCTCTTGCCGTATGTTTCTTTCTCTTTATCGTTTTTCTATTTCTATTTACTCACTTATTACCATCTCAAGTTTTCAGAAATGATTGTATGTATCTGCCTTGTGATAATTTATATTTTATCTGAATTTCGAATAGGATTTGTTTAGAATTTAATTTCTTTTTTGATCATTCCATGTCTATTTATTTAATTTTTTTTTGTACTTTTTAGAACTAGAAATACTGTTAGGATGGTACGTCAAATATGTTCTTTGATGTTAGAGCTATAATTTGAGTTCTAGATTTGTATCTTTGATTTAAAGATTGTTTCTATGTGGAAATTGATGAAAATTGGGTTTGATGATGGGAACCAGGCATCAGTATGTGCTGCAGGGGATAGCGCCGCATATCATAGGGCTTCTGTTTATGGAGACGATGTGGTGATTGTGGCGTACGTTAATTTTGATCATTAATGAATTATTAGACTTCCTTTTTGGTTTTCTTCAAGCTTTTGCTAATGAAATTTATGTTACAGAGCTCATCGTACTGCACTTTGTAAATCAAAGAGGGGCGGTTTCAAGGACACTTACCCGGATGATTTACTCGCACCTGTTTTGAAGGTATGTACTCTTCATCATTATGTGTTGTTAGAAAGGTGTGTTTAGACTCATTTTATGACTGTCAAAAGCATTTTCAGATTGTAGGGGTTGAACTTAGGTTTGTTAAGTAGATGTGAAGGGTTCTTGCCATATCAATATTCATTTTCTTAAAAGGCTTTTATATTGAAGCTTTCTTTACAAACTGTCCAGAAGCATCGTTAACTAATGTAAAGACAAAATTTTTAATTTATATGTTAATGTGGTGTACGCTCATGTGGTTGCAGGCATTGATAGAGAAAACAAACTTGGATCCAAGTGAAGTTGGGGACATTGTTGTGGGAACAGTCTTGGCTGCAGGGTCCCAAAGAGCTAGTGAATGCAGGATGGCTGCATTCTATGCTGGTTTCCCTGGTGTGTATATATATCTCTGTTAATGTGTACAAATTTTTTCTTATGATAGGTCCTGATTTTCATTTACATTTTTTGGATTGTATATATGCTGCAGATACTGTGCCGCTTAGAACTGTGAATAGGCAATGCTCATCTGGTCTTCAGGCAGTTGCTGATGTAGCTGCTGCTATTAAAGCTGGCTTTTATGACATTGGTAAGGTCAACCTTATCATATATTTTGTCTCTCTTTGTTGATTTATGTTTGAAGGCTTGGCTTATTTCCATAATTCTTTTGAATGAATTTAGGTATTGGAGCTGGGTTGGAATCCATGACAGCCAATCCAATGGCTTGGGAAGGTTCAGTCAATCCAAAAGTATATGTCTATTATCTGTCCTGTGTCATTTGCATCTTACAAGTTTATTTGGTCCTGACATAATTTCCATTTTTCAATTAATGCAGGTGAAGGAATTTGAACAAGCCCGGAATTGCCTTCTTCCCATGGGTATTACTTCAGAAAATGTTGCACATCGTTTTGGTGTGACAAGGCAGGAACAAGACCAGGCTGCTGTGAGTTAATTGAAATAATCATTGTGCTGTAAGAGGATCATGTGATAATTATCTTATACCATATATCTTTTAGGTCGAGTCTCATAGGAAGGCTGCTGCTGCCACTGCTACTGGTAAATTTAAAGATGAAATCATCCCTGTGGCTACCAAGGTATCTACTTTTGTAACAGTTTTATCAATTTGATATGTTTAACATACATCCTTTATACTCTTCTGCCCCTGTTTAACTTGAGGCACTAATAAAAATACCCTGTATGAAGATTGTTGACCCAAAAACTGGTGATGAGAAACCTGTTACAATCACAGTTGATGATGGGATTCGACCAAATGCATCATTATCAGATTTGGCAAAGTTGAAGCCTGTGTTTAAGAAAGATGGGAGCACAACAGCTGGTATATGATTATGTAGCATCCATTCTTTCTTTGTGTGTTCATTGGTTTATTTTGGTTTTGCCTGATTGTGTTGCACCTCCATTGTAGGAAATTCTAGCCAAGTGAGTGATGGTGCTGGTGCTGTACTGCTCATGAAGAGAAGCGTCGCCATGCGTAAAGGCCTGCCAATTCTTGGTGTATTCAGGTCTTGTATACTTACAAGTTTCGTGTATCTGACTAATAAATGCCTAAAACTGTCATTCCAAATTTTAGGTGCATGGATGTTGGACAATGATTTTGTATACTTATAGGCATGAGTTATGGACATTTATTGAAATTCATTGGCTTTCTGACTCCACAAATGTAGTGACATAGATGATGGACTAGCATATTCTAAACCCTAATTAGATTATTGACTTTCTGATGGATTCTTGTGGTTGTGATTGCTGATCTTGGTGCATAACTAGCATTTAGTAATTCTTTTTCTTATGATTGGTTTCTTCCTGTGGCACTTTGTGAAATTTTTGTTTTGAGCTTATTTAGCACTAATAAACACTCTCAGCTTGATTCCAAATTGGGTTTGTTTGAGCATAAAACATTGAAAAGAGACATACAACAGTTGATTCATGGATGGTTTGATTCTCTGTTATTTGTGTGATATCTTTCCTGATAGAACCTTTTTTAAAGAACTGAAAAGTTTTCAATTATGTAAGCCATGCTGTGGTATCTGAAGGAACTGGATTCTTATGCTAGTGATGATGGTTTGTTGTAAATAATACCCTTGGCTTGAGATTTCTCTGTTTCTTGACCTTGTCAATTTGTTTGTGGCCTCATAACTTTCCAGATCCTTCTGATGGGGAATGAGAATTTTTGTTCTTGACCATGTATCAGCAAAGTTTGTTTTCCCTGTTTTGGATTTTAAGAGTTGACTGTACCCATAAATATCTCATCACTTTTGTTCTTGGTTAACTTGTCAATCGATTTAATTGAGATGTTATGGCCCTTCAGTGACCGTTATATGAATGGGTTCCACAGTTGGTGAGAAACAAGTGAAGTTCTTTACTTAAATTGAAGTAATGATTGTGCAGGACTTTTGCTGCTGTTGGTGTTGATCCTGCCATCATGGGTGTCGGCCCAGCTGTGGCAATTCCAGCTGCAGTTAAGGCTGCTGGTCTTGAACTTGATGATATTGATCTTTTTGAAATAAATGAGGTATTAAATTTTGTGCGGCTTAACCTTATCAGTTTTCTTAGTTTTTTACTGAAGGCATTGTTTCTTAATTATGCAATTGTTTTATTATACCTTGTGCAGGCATTTGCATCCCAATTTGTATATTGCCGTAACAAGCTGGGCCTTGATCCAGAAAAGATCAATGTTAATGGAGGTGCAATGGCCATTGGACATCCTTTGGGTGCAACAGGTAATTATAGTCGAATTATAATTAATTAAATATAACTACTATGATTTTAAATCTAGCAATATTAGTTATTCACGTACAAGAGATATTGAGAGCAATCAAGACTTAATGGTTTCACGACCAAAAAAAAAAAAAAAATCTTTATTTCTTTAACATCTTCGTATTAAAAAAACATTGCCTTTGGGGGTTTTAGTCCCACAGGAAAGGGGGTTGGGGGAGGGCAACCCAAAATAGGAAATCAATGAGGTTTTATATACCGTTGATTGCCTAAAATGGTTTCTTTATCACTATAACTGTGTCTGTTGTAGCTAGCTAGGAAAATTGTCATTTGGCTGTTAAGCTGCAAAATCTATTTTAACTCAAATTTCTGAATCAGAAACATGGCTTAATGGCAAGCTTTTGCTTGCATTCTACTTTTGTTAGTTGCTGACATTGTCTTTAAATAGTGTTTAGCTGAATGCAAAATTTTTTAATTTTGATTAGACATTTCAGAGTGTTAGCATCTACCTTTGATAGAATTGTGTTTGACTTGAATGCAAAATATCATTGTCGGCTTCTAAGGGACAAGTGAGATTTAGATGAATCCTTATTATTAAGTTTACAAATACAAAATGTATTGCTACTGCATCAATTTTGTTACATATTTTTTCTGACTATTTTGTGTTTGTCACAGGTGCCCGGTGTGTCGCCACTCTCTTGCACGAGATGAAGCGGCGAGGCAGAGACTGCCGCTTTGGAGTGGTATCCATGTGCATAGGTATTCTTTCTTTCTCTTTCCCTCAATTGAATGTTGTTTTAGTATGTGGTTGACCCTTATAAATGCCTATGCAGGCACAGGGATGGGGGCAGCCGCTGTGTTTGAAAGAGGTGACACCGCAGATGAGCTTTGTAATGCAAGGAAAGTTGAAACCAATAGTCTCTTATCAAAGGATGCTCGGTAGAATACATTTGTTGGTTGCTGCACCTTTTATGGATTATGTCATGCACGGGATTGGGAATTTAATAAAAGCATTGTAATAATAATTGTTGTGTTCTCATATACAGAAATGAGCACTCTGGTTAAATGGATGATCATGTCCAGTTAGTCTTTGGAAATCTTACGAAGTAAACTAGAAAATTTGTGTTACAGCGGCGCCACTTTCAATTGCTCGTCATACATAAAAGTTGGCTTTTACAGTTTTGGTCTTCTCTTTGAAGATGGTTGATGAAGATCGCTCATTTCTAGTATCAATGGACTCTTAAGGGTGTGTTCGGTATGGTTCAGTACGAGTATAGGTCAAGTAAAAGATTAATGTTTATTAAAAGTTAATAAATATAAATAATTATTGAGTTTTCGCGAATATTTTTGTTTGAAATTAGTAAGGGTGTTTTTATAATAAAATTAAAATTATTTTAATAGCTTAGAGGTGCGTCAAGATTATATCAGTAGCATGAATCAAACACCCTCCAAAGTTTAACTAACGGTGTTCAATTCTTTAATCAATAAACATTCCTCAATTCAAATTCTCTTCCGTGGCAAATTTTCTTTCAAGTAGCGGCAGAGATAGATGATGACATTGAATTCTATCCCAAACTTATTTTCATAGTCTCCGAGCCAAATTCATATATTTGAAAGAGAATTAGATGAATACTAAAATAGTTAGATGGAGAATTGCTGGCACCAAGTGATGCGATTTCAATTAAGATTATATTTGATAAGTGAGATTCTCAACTTTGTCGATGATGAATCAATAGTTATTTTTTAAATTTGTAGAATAAAAATAAGAAAACTATAAGGATGTTGTACAAGCAAGTTTTGAGTATTCAATCATATGATCACACAGAATCTAAATACTCAATTGGATATTTGAAATTGGGCGCACATAGTTTTGTTAGTTGTTGTATTCATCTGTTTACATTACTTCGCCGCTTTGTCTGAAGAGCTACTGACATGACTCGCAGCCTTTTCGTTATCTCTGTAAATGATGGCCTCGCTGAAGGATCGAAAGACCAGCATTCTTCTATTAACTTTTTCCATTCTGAATCGCAGCGTTCTGGTATCGGAGGCCTCAGAGTGTTGCTTACAATCCCACCTTCACACAAAGTTCACCAGATAGCATCAAGTTTTTCTTCAAATTTGTAACAGAAATGTGATAAAAGAATGGTTACAGAAAGTAAATTTAAAGAGCATAGAAAACCAACTCATACAATTGCTAGAGTAATTTATATAATACACTTAGATCATCAAATGCAGGATGGACTATCTTGAGAAGATTTCATTATGTACAAACTTGATTCGAAAGAAGGCAAAAATGTTTAAACAACCAACTACATACAAGACCTTACCTATAATAGCACCACAATGCATGTTGGCATATGGCTCTTCTCCAGTGAGGAGCTCCCACATTGCAATACCAAATGAGAAAACATCAACCTGCCAAAGAGAAGAAAAGAAAAAGATATTACTACTGCGTACATTCTTTATAATGTCGTTAGTTTTTCCAATATATTCGGATCAACTCGAAGATTTTATTTGAAGGCTATATCCTTAGCTGGTAATTAACCTTTTCAGAAACCCTGCTGCTGCTTCCATTCAATAATTCTGGTGCCATCCATGGAAGAGTTCCACGCACACCACCAGATACAAGTGTATTGCGTTTAATTCTTGACAACCCAAAATCTCCAACCTGCAAAGCAGATTGGTGAATTATACTAAAAAAATATTCTTAACGAAATGATGAAGTCGTCTTAAGATATCATTAACCAGTAACAACAAGAAGATCTGGTAAAAACTAGAGTATTTTCATGTGTTGAAACATAATAAATTATAACTGCAGTAAAAACAAAAAGTAAACCAATCTTATTTCTGCTACCTTGCAAACAGGACGTTGGGGATCCCTCAAATTGACAAGCAAATTGTCACACTTCAAATCAAAATGAACAATATTTTTCAAATGCAGATATTCCATGCCAAAAGCTGCATCCATGGCAATCATAATCTTTTTGCGGCAATGAAGTGATCTGTGGGAAAAGTTTTGCAGGAAAAATCTTAAAAGATTTCATAAATCAGTTCTTGATTTGTTCGAAGATTAAGAGGAACATAGCAGATGGATCAACTCACCTATCCTTCCTTAGTAGGGCATGCCTCAATGATCCGTTGACCATATATTCAGTAACTGTCGCCATCGTTCCACCAGGTTCATTGGGGACAACACCATAGAATGCTACCACATTTGGATGGTGAAGATTTGACAGGATCTGGGCCTCTCTCCAGAAGTCTTTTGTCTAAATAATCAACAGGGTTAGACCATTCTGAAAGATTGGAAGCAAAATCTGAAAAAGGTAGCATATGTAACCTTTGGTTTTAAACAACACAGAAGGTAGGATATTTATATCTGGAAACCTTGTCAACACATGTATCCTCCAAGTGATTAAAAACTTTTTTTTTTCACTGATTATGAGTGATACCACTTATTTTGTATAATTTAATTCTCCCAAAATTTTTGCATGTCTACATTCTAATAAACTGGATCAATATGATCAACTTAACAAGAATAATCTGAACTGAACCAAGAAGAAATATCAGAGCTTATAAGACTAATGATTTTGGAGACTCACCAACCGGTCTTGTTCCGATGATCTGCCTGAAAAACAACTCTTTTTAATTCTCTTTATAGCAACATCTGTCCCCCTCCACTTTCCATGGTAAACAGTTCCATATGTTCCAGAACCTAACTCTTGCAATTCTTCAAGGTCATCATGCTTAATAATCTGTGTATATAAGCATCAAGTTAGTTAGATATAGACTTCGATAAAAACTTATGGATAGATTTGTTAACATAGTTGTTATCAACCTGCAAACCATATATGTCTGCTTCTAATTCAGCCACTGCAGCATCGCTAAAAACTTTTGCTTCCTGTGCAAGACAAGTACAAGCTCAATCCAATAAACAAGACAATATCACAATGTAAGAGAAAATTCAAATTCAATAAGGGAAATTTCAAGGTACTACCTCACCATCAGATTGATTCATACTCTCAGCCTCTATATCTCTTTGGGATGGATACTCATCACTGCCGTCATGCTGTACATGTAGCACTACTGCCAGGGAGGATGGAATGTCTGGAAAAGTACTATCCGTTACATCTTCCACAGTAATCCCTAACTTGAGCATCTTGCCATCATGATCATTTTTTGAAGCTTGTGATTGAGCACAGATAGGATCTTCAGACTTCTGATCCTTTTCTGATGGTATCTTAATGGGTATTTTTTCGATCCTATGGCCTGGAAAATTTCTAGCTTCTTCATTGTAGATAGAATCCTCTCTACTTGGAACATAACTTGTGGGCATTTTCTAAAGAAAGAATACAGAAATGGATTATACTTTGGAGCATTTAAATTGATATTAAAACAAAAAGCAAATGTACTTACACATATTGGGGTTATACGCTGTTGATTAGCAGCTCCTTTAGATGAAATAGAGGGTAGTCCGGGGGATTCAAGAGAAACTGGTTGACTTGTCTCAGCCACAGCACACTTATTATTGCTTGTCGCAATTTGTCTCCTAACATGAGACATGGGTGCCTTTGTGTCTAACTGACAATCACCAAGGTTCTCCTTTCTGGTCCCTGCAGAATTTTCTTTAAAAGCAATTGGCGAAGAGAATAGTAAGTTCTCATAGTCATGAGAATCTTGTCGGGTATGAATGCTGGGTTGGTTGTTTATCTTATATTCCATGGCATTATCATGCCGCATAACTTTAACACTTCCTTCATGGTGTTTTCTATCTGGATCAGAGGAAGCAGGATTCCCATCCATCCAATTCAACTCTGGACTCCTTTCAAAATTATTTTTGCATGGTTCTGGTATCTTCATAATGCACTGATTCTTATATTTGGTACCTTGGTATTTTTCATCTATCACTTTTTGCCGCATTGGCCACTCTTTTGAAGAACTTAACATTCCTAACATACTTGACTTCTCTCTTACAATAGTCCATGGGCTTCGAGGTCTAGTTGCTTCTCCAAATTTGTAAATAGAAGTCTCATCATGCTCCTGTAACCGTGTATCAGAAAGTGACCTTTCCTTAAAAGTACGTCTTTCAGAGTTCCTATCTCTTCGGCCATGTACCATAGAATGCATAGTATCTCCACTGGGGCCAAGATTTTGAAAATGTATTTCATGGCTTCTGTTTGTCTGCTCAGTTTCTACCGTAATTTTGTCTTTCTGATGGTTATTCTTCAATTGCAGAGGGGCATAAGAGGGATTATCATAGTTGCTAAGGGGATTTACACAAGAAAATTTGTCTATAGATAAAAGATTGGCAATTCCATTGACATCAGTGCATGGTTGATCCCCGTCAATTTGCAAACCAGAACTCAAAGTATCATGATGCTGAACATTATGATTAAAAAACGCACCCCCAAAATTTGAGGAATTAGAACTATAATCCTTATTCTCAGAAGTGTAAATAGATGTAGGGGAGTCTCTATAAAAACTAACACTATGATCTGAAGCAGTTCCCAAGGTGGTTTGTTGACTAGCCAAACTCTGCCCACTAGAACTCCTTCGAGGAGTCGCATTTAGCATGCCATTTACAGCAAAAAAATACTGATAATCAGCATCACTCTGCTGGGTATCCCTGCCTTCCAAAGAACTTGGAGTCTCTGGTTCAGCTAAAGGGACAAGAAACATTCGCAGTCTTTGAGAGCCCTCGATTCTTTCCAACTCTTGATATTCCTCTATCATATGATGAAGATCCTCATCCGAACAAACAGATATAAGTGCATCAAGATCCTCCCCTGGGAGCTGATATTTGATTGTATGAGGTTGTTTACAAATTGCTGAAGTCTTCTTCACGAGTTCCTTCCAAGTAACATTTCTCCTAATAGAAATAATCCGTGTCTCTCCACCCACATACCTAAGCTTTGCATCATTTGGCCTAGGTAATATTCTCCCGCCAAAGCTGCAGAGGAACTTTATCTTTTGACTAAGAGCGTTCTCCATAAACACAGGTCCAGAATAATTGTATGACGGAGGAGAGCCCACTTTGCGATGTGGGGAAACAATTGGTTCTTTGATAACTTGATCAGAATAGATTTCATCAGAAAACTTACCTGACTTTTGTCCAATAGCACCATATTGCCATGGGTATCTGCTTGACTTATCAGTATAAGCAGTATTGTCTATTTCAGGTGCATATCCTGCAGCAGAAACCATATCTGAGACATCTGCATTGCATTCATAATCCTTTCTCCTCGATCCATGAATGCCATTAAGATCCTTGTAAACCGCCTGATTTTTCTGGTTGAAATTAAACCCTATTTGGACTGGATGGCGATGAGCTCCATCATTCATTACTGTTATTCTTCTTTGGGCTGTACGGTCCCTCAAAAACTCACAAGAAAATTCCTCACCAGTCTGTACATCTTTATGTCTGTGTAACTCTTTACCTGCAGTGCCTGAAGCCTCACTTCTCATGGCAGCTAAGGAATTATGAAACACAAGACAGCCAATCAACAACGTCACGAAATCCCTGCTCTTGGTGAATGCCCTCAGCGACGATTACTTTGTTTGCAGCTGCATATCCACAACCCACTGAAAAGTGGACCTTTATATTTTGTCAAAGATGCTTGTGCAAATGCTTCTATAAACTTCAATAAACAATCATAAATTCAAACTCAAAACCAAAATTTTCCCCATCAACTAATTGTTGGCATCAAATGTATAATTCTGCAGTATAACTTGAAATACACCATTAAGATTCTGTTACATACAAAACAGTCTTCTATTTGGGTAATTTACAAATTCTCCCAATTCTCACAAATAGGTCTTCATCAATTATGTGCAACAACAGGAAAAAAATTCGTCACAAATCAAAATATATCTAACCACACACACAAAAAGAAGGAAAATTAAAAGAATCCTTTTCTATGTTCAATCAACCTTTGTTTTAGAAAATGAATTCACCAAAATTCCTAGCGGAAACAAAAAAGTTCATCAACTGTTCATAATTTTCACAAAGTTGCCAATCAGACAATGAACCCAGAAAGAGGCAACTAAATGAACCTACATTGTTAAGGCATGACATTACGACAAACCATTAAGAAAGTACATAATCAAATAAAATAAACAATTCAAAATAATGCAAGAATTATCATATTGAATACTGCATGCAAACAGAAAGAATGATGAAACGGGTACCTGTTTGTTTGTTGAAATTCGATGTGGAAAAATATGTAAAACATATTAAGATTTATGTCATTTGGATAAAAGCAAAGGCAAGGAGAAGGAAAAATGAAGTTAAATTAAAATGGGTTTTCGTTTGTGAGGTTTGTGAAGAGAGAGGGAGAAATGGGCGAAGGATAGGAAGAGAGAGAGGGAAACATTGCTTAAAATAACGCGGGCTTAACTGCAAACGAACTTATGAAATTTTCTCTCTCTCACGAACTCTAAATAACTATTTTATTTCATGAGTAATTTTATTTCTCCTTCTCCATTGCTTATGCATATGTTGAAGTAATAGGCTCACGTCACCTTTTTGTTTGTTTTTTTTTTTTTCTCACAGGGAAATATTTTACAAGCAATTTATATATATATATATATATATATATATATATATATATATACACACACATTTTAGTATATAATTTGAATATATAAATAATGTATTATTATATAATTATATATTATTTTATTTTTAATTTAAAATCATTCATTCATATCATGACATATATATATGTATTCAAATTATATACTAAAAATATATATATAAAATATTTTATTGATATTGTTCGAAGCACACTTATTTTGTTAATAAATAGTGTAATTAATTAGAGTAACAATATGTGTACAAACAATTAACATAAACTTATACAAAGATGTTATCATATAATTAGGTATTAATTTTTTTTAATTTAAAATTATTCAATCACATAATGATATGTTATTATTTGTGTATAGTTTTATTAAATTAACTTTTTAAGGCATCTATACTATATCAGTTAACACTAATTATACACATACAGTTAAAAGAACAAAATAATACTTATGTCACCATCGACTCTAACCTTATTTAAGCCCTTGTGGTACTTACTTTTCTTCTTCCACAATTTTATTTAAAATTTGCTTAAAAATCATGAAATTGGACAATGAGTTAATCTTTATCCAAGTAGGTATGCATTTGAATATATCGTTTCTTATATATCTCCGAAATTTGAATTTTTTGGAGGTAGACGTGATTTGCTTATGGTATGCATAACACTAATTTTAATCTTATTTTTTAGTTTAGTAAGTTTTGTCTAAAATTTGTTCAAAAATTGAAGAAATCACTAATAGGAGCAATAGTAAAAACGATCGCATTTACCTTTTTCGTCAAACCTTGATTGTTGATATAAACTTGAGTTATCAATATGATTTTTACCCTTGTTTACATGATATACAGTTAGGATTTATACACAATGTTAACAAATCTTGGGTAAAAGTAGGGTTAATAATTGCATCTTTTTCATCCATTCTGGATTTTTGTTGTGAATCTTAATTATAAGTATAGCGTGTTACCTTCTATTTATTTCATTTCTCCGTTATATGAAAGATTAATTTGATTTTGAGTTGGAATTCTTAACTGATTCGCCGATGAACAAAGGAAAGAAAAATAAGAGTTTTAGCTGAACTTATCAATCCAAAGACAAGGCCAAAATGGCATTTGGTGTTTTAACTTGAAAAAATTCTTAATTGAGTGAAAACACAAAAATGGTGGTTCTCTGCCGCAGTGGCAACAATAAAAAAAAGAATGCTGCAATTTCAGACATTACGATTGACATCAATATTATATCTACGAAAGTGGGACATTGTTGGTAAAATGGCAATTCATGTGAATCATATAAAGATAGGAGGAAAATGTACAGAACTTATAGAAGCTTTGTGCCAGCAGCATTTGTTCTGAGATACCACAACTTTAGAAGCTCAGCCAAGAATCAACATTTTTTCTGAGTTACAACAGTCTACATTGTGGGCAAATTATAATCGAAATCATCACCGGCTTGTGAATAGTTGTAAAGATAAGATTTCAGACATTCAGAAAGATCCACAGTTCACCACAAATGGTAACTCAGAATCAAGAAATTCAAATCACAGTTCCCACTGTAATGGGGTAGAAGATGAGCCAAATGCAAGGATCAAAATTTTGTGTATATCAAAACTCAGAAGCATTATCTTTGCACTTTTTCAGACGTTTACAGCATCATTTATACACTAATAACATGTTAAAGTGGACTAGTTCAAATTCTAGTCATGCTATAACAATCACATATTTACCAAGCCTTGTTGTTAAGGTGTCAACAAGGGCAGTTTTCAGAAGTGAGAATGGTCTAAGGACTGACCCAGAAAAATATTCAAGACAGGCAACAGCAATTTGAGCTTAAACCAATCCAAATTAAACATCCAAAGCAACCGTGTGATATAAATTAGTTCAAACCAGAGTATATGTTTCTTTTCTTTTCTTTTTTCCTTTTGAGAAAAAAGTACAAATCATATCCGAAAATCTCCAGAATCAAAAGCAGAAGAAAACCGCACATGGTGATAGAAAAACAAGACATACATGCGGCAGGTACACTGAAACAACGAAGCATCCTACAAAGCACCCAGTAATAAAAAGAAGCTGATGAATGTTTTGCATCTACCTATATGAATCTGGACGCTTTGGCTTGCTTTGAACAACAAGCTCAATCTTCTCCAACACCGCAGGGGTCAACAATGGAATGACATTGATAGCTTTCATGTTCTCTTGAATCTGCAAATAGGAAGGAAACATTTAAGATCCAAATTGAAAAACAGTGACCATAGTCCAGTTAAACCTTTCAAAGACAGCAAATCAAATACATATTATAAACAAGCATGTTATAGGGGTAGCAGATCCAGCCAAAATTTGGTTACACAAATATGTTTCAAAGTGATGGTTGACACTAACCTGAGATTCCTTGGTAGCACCAGTAATAACTGAAGAAACATTAGGATTTGTTGCACACCACGCAATTGCAAGTTGAGCTAAGGATACACCTAGTTCATCTGCAATTGGCTTCAGCCCATTAACTTTCTTCAGCACATCATCAACCAGTGATCGGTTTGCAAGGTTCTGGAAGGCATTGAAAGCAACACTTTAGCTTTTCAACCACAAAAGAAGAGGTTAAAAAGAGAGTTAAATTAATCAGACACAAGAAATATTTAGAGACGCACAAAGTTATTCAACTACACTGTCCTAAACAGAACATAAAAGGAAAATAGAGCAATCAGGTGCCTTCAAGGCATTGAGGTTCACAAAAAGTTATTAATGACAGAAAAACAAAAAAGTGAAGAGCTCATTAGTCTTACGGATAGCTTATTAGTTGGGCAAAATAGAACTTAACTAGAAAAACATTCAGACATATATTCTAAATACATGAATCACATTAACCATTGATTACAAATATACAGAAAATAAAATTGTGGTGATTTAAACATATAGCTTTAGAACAAAGATTATGTTTCTATTTCATATGTTGAATAATATATTTCCTTTATACTTTGCTTAATAATCAAATATTGAAAAAAAATTAATCAATTCTGATATTTTTAGAAGAATACCAGCACAAACATGGAACTACAGACACGCTGCACATATGAAAGATATATTATAGAGATTCACTTGATGTTCAAGCACAAATTTTCCAATTTAATTCATCCTTAGACAATAGTAGACAATATCTTTTTCAAGTAACAAATTAGATACACCTAAAGATTATCAAAAAAGTTTTGCTAGTAATGAAGAAAAGAAAATCCAAATAATTTTGCAAAAAGTGTGAAGTTTTAACAGTCAACATATGGGAACAAACCACTAATAAGAAAAATGAAGAAGTCAATTTTGAATTTAAACAAGTCAGGCTTTGATGTTAATAAGAGCGAAGTCTGTGGGCTACAGCATACAGATGTTGTGCCAAATCCAATTAAATTACTTTGTAATTTTCCAATGCAAACCGACTGTCAGGTGGTATGGTTCCCTTGTTGTATTTTCCAGTGAGCACCCCGGATGCAAGTGGACTCCATGTAGTAAGACCTATGCCATGGTTGTTGTAGAGAGGAAGGTACTCAGATTCAACCTGCATTAATAATACAAAATGAGGTCATCACTGAAAGTCCAGAGTTCTTTTTTTGATTAAAAAACACAAACACAAGCATACATACATGAAGCCAAATTAAATTCATCTCATTGTAAGATGTTATACAAAAGTTGTTTACAACTTTACATACCATACTTAAAATAAGCCATTAGCATTTGTATGATCAAACTTGCACATACAGGGTGGATCAAGTTATGAGTGAGAATTAATGCCTCCTACAATGTCAACCAATGCCCCTAGAATATAGAAAAGCAGACTAAAGAGGAAATATACTGTGGCCAAGGAATCGTGAAGGAACACTAAGAATCCCTATATCAGCAGTAGACAAAATATATAATGAAAATGCTAACACAGAGTTCAGTCAATCTACTTGAGTAACTGGACAGACGAAAGGACACCTGTCACCAAAGCAAGCAGAATCTTAAGATATTGTAGGAAATTTAAGTTGACAAAAATCAAATATTTAAAGAAAATGCTGACATATGTAGTCCTAGGACTCATGCTAAGTTAAACCTGTGGCACATAAGAATCAGAGAAATATATTAAGTTAAAGATAATAAGATGATTGTACTTACAATCATTCAATCAACCAGATGCCACAAAAACCATCCAGGAAAAGCACAGTGATTGACATAAAAAATTGAGCTATAGGCATTTCTCTTTTTTTAAAGTATTCCACAATGGTTTAACATTTGAAATTGCTACTGCAGTAAACTTGATTCCTCGGAATAGCTTAAACTTTAAGGTTTTGAATTGTATAAATACGTCATCCATACATTTGATACTAATATTACTTGGAGTGAGTTGCTTTAATTAACAAAGCCTAAGCCACCCAGACAAACTTGGAGACAGACAAGGATGCCAAAACAAATATAAAATTAATGTTGTTTGGCTAGAGATATATTTAAATAAAATAGTAACAAAGGAGCATGAATAACTATTTTATACATGAGAAGGGGTGGTAAAAACAATGATTAAAAGGACAAGTAGCCCTTTTCCCTTTTTAAGAAAAAAATGAATGCAAAATACTGTTCATATCACTGACACTGATGTAACTTTTTTTTCATTCAACAATTCAAACACATGGCTTTAAGAAGATATCTTGCTTGTAATATTTTGCAAGCCTCCATCAAAATCTAAGTATGACTTGTAATCTATTTTTATGTGATAACATTTATGTCTTACTCTAAATATCAAAACACAGTGATATGAACATGTAGCAGATATCACCTAATATCATATTTCATCTATCTATGAAACCTAGCATGTTTTCCTGCAAATTTAGCCTTAGTCTAAAACTTAATTCCTGCAGCATGTTTAAAAGCTTTGGTCTATGTCAGCATTTGATTTCTACACTGCAAACACAAAAACAGTGACATAATCAAAACTAAAAATACATAACTCTAAATTACCAGAAACTATCCAAAAATGAAGTCAATTCAAGTCATGTAAACACAAATTATTGGTAAAACCACAATCTATACCAATAACAAGAACCACATTCAAAGAAAATCCTGTGTATCCATAGAAACAGCTCACCTTGTGCCTGGACAGCAAATTATACTCTGGCTGTTCAACAACTGGCCCAACCAAATCCAATTTCTCCGCTATTCCCCAAGCTTCAGTGATCTGCTGTGCAGACCACTCACTTGTCCCCCAGTAAAATGCCCATCCCTTATCAATCACATAATTCATCGCCCTCACGGTCTCTTCAATCGGTGTTGATGTGTCCGGCCTATAACAATAAATCAAACAAAGCTATTCAAAAACTGTCGTACACAGCAAATTACTCAACCCACAAAACAAAAAAATTATCAACAACACAGAAAACAAATCAGAAATCAACTACTCCACCAATCATTTACTGAAACCCATCAACCAATCAATTCACAAGGAAAGACATAAATTTTCTTCAAAAAAGTCAACCAAAAGAGAAAAAAATTCAACCTGTGACAGTATATAACATCGACATAATCCATATCAAGGCGTTTCAAGGAAGCTTTGGTTCCCTCAACAATATGCTTCCTGGAAAGACCCTTATCGTTGGGGCCGGGTCCACCCCAGAAGATCTTGGTGGAAACAACGATATCCGAACGCTTCCAACCCAGTTCACGAATAGCTTGTCCCATAATTTCCTCGGCACGGCCGTTTGCGTAGACCTCGGCATTGTCGAAAAAGTTGACGCCATGGTCTCTGCAACACTGCAAGATCGACTTTGCTTCCTTGACGTCGAGCTGGTTGCCGAAGCTCACCCACGCTCCGTAGGCGAGTTGACTCACTTTCAGCCCCGATCGGCCGAGATTCTTGTACTGCATTTTGGCCGGTTCTCAGAGTGTTAAAGTTTGACAGAGACTACGAGAGAATAACAGAACGAAGAAGGCAAGTGAGAGCGTCTTATGTTGGTGAGTTGCAGAGATGTACACGTGGACGGTAGAGATTCAGTGTGAGTGAGGCGGTAGCATTTAAGTGTTGAGAAATTGAAGGATATTTGCTCCTGCGATTTGTGTGTGTTTGTAAAATGATATGCTGTGGCAATCAATACGATGTTCATATTTTCTTTACTTTATACGTTAAATTATATTGCATACTAAAAGCGATTGGCCGGTGCGTTTGATTTCGATAATATTTGTGTTAGAGTCGGAATAATAAAATAATATATAATATCATTTTATTTAAATATTATTATATAATTATTTTAAAATATTTGTTATATTATTTATTATATTAATTAAAAATAAAATTTAAAAAAATTAATAAATAATAATATAATTATAATTAAATCAATATTAGGTTATTAATCTTTTAATACTATGTTTAATATTAATTATTATATCACTATTAATAATAAAAAATTATCAAATCTTTTATTATTGAAAAATTAAACAAATTAATACTAATAATAAAAATATATAATTAGAGTAAATAATAACAAAAGATTATTTTAATAATTTATATTTCATTTATAATTAATGGGACAAGTAATATAATAAATAATCATATTATCAATCATTAAAAAATGATCAAATTAATATATATTTTATTATAATTATATCATTAGTTTTTAAATTATTTTACAAACTAAAATAATAATTTATGATTGTGTAATTTGATTGTTTATTTTTTCTTTAAATTATTCAATCAAATATATATATTTTTTGGTTAACCGGAGGAACTCTTGCAATAAAGATAAGGGGGTATATAGTTACTTAGACCCGTAACTACAAATTAGATAAATTATGGTTAAACTTTATTTTGGTAAAGTGTTTATAAATCTCTTTAACTTTTTACTGCTTAAACCAATCTTTGGGGTCAATTCAATCAAATATTACTTCCTCAATTTATACAAATAAATTGTTACAATTTATTTATACCTGTAATTTTATTCCATGGGTAATTTTTTCTTTTTTTGCCTCATCTTTTTTTTTTTTTATTCTACTTCTATTTTTATTTCTTGACTACCAAAAAACACCCAAGGAATCTAGAAGTGGGAGTTTTCAAATATAAGATATGAGTTGTAGGTTGAAGAAGTGTCACCTATTGTAAACCAATTATATAATATTTACATTTATAAAATATTAAAAATGTATTATTCTAAAGGCTTCTTTCTCTACAAAGCCTCTATTATCATCATCATCACTATCTTAACATTCAACATTGTCGCATTTTCTTTTTTTTTAGGTCAAAATTTCCACCATTGTTTAGTATTCTTTTTTCAGTCAACATCCAAGCCCAACACCAACAACCCCCACACCCCACCCCAAATATTAGCTTCATTTTTGATAAACCCAACCCTAATTCACAAGAAAAACAGTTAGGGGAGATATGAGATCTAAGCTGACAAATTAGACCAACATTTGAAAGCTGACAGATTAAGGCTTGTGTTGCTAGTAGTAGTGTTTTAATTTAACACCATAGATAAGGTATTGTTTATGTTGCTAAATATCATGAATAAATGAAAATGGTGTTACGATAAAAAATTTAACTAAAAAGTGTCTATCATCATTATTAGTATTTAACATTTAATTATATAATAATGAATTATTATTATTAATATATAAATTGATATTTATTATAAATATACATTATATATCATCTCACCGTTTTATCCGGTGTTAAAAAGACACCCACCCAATAATAATTGTTTATTGGGAGGTGATTAGGAGGTTATGTGCATCGATCGGCCTTGTGTTAGCTTAACTATAGATGGGCTACATAACAAATCATAAATCATGGGCTCTACGTACTTGTCTTGTAGGCTTGAGCGGCTCAAAAATCCAATAGCGTAAAGCAATTTTTAGCTCCACCTATCTTATTGTATCTCATATATATAAAGACCACAGTCCTATAACAAAAAAAGAAAACACCAAAATAAAATAAAAGTTTTACGCATTTTTTCTCTCCAAATTTAAATATTTCATAATTTTTCTTTAATTAAATTTTAAAAAATAATAATTTTATCTAAATTTTTAAGTTTTTTTCTTCTCTCTTTAACAACAACAACAAACTAAAAAAAATATAAAAAATAATAACATCTCTCTCATTATTATTATTTTTTTTATAAAGAGATCCACCGATAAAATAATATCTTTAATGTATTATTTAATAATTTTAAAATAAAAAAATAAATAATCATATTACTTAATTATATATTAACATTTTAATTTACATAAATATATTTATAAGATTTATTTATATATATAATTTTATTTTTATATTTATATTCTTCTAAATATATTTAAAAAATGAATTTAAGGTGATGGCGGCTACATCATGATCCATGACTCAAAACTCATATGTGGCAGAAAATAAGTGGGTGAACGTCTATAAAATCGGGTAGCAAGCATCGAGCTATCCATTATTAAATTTCAGATCACATGTATGCATGTGCTTTTTTAATTTTTAATTTTTATTGTTATTATTACACCATATTTAAAATTAATAGTCTTTTCTGATATCATTCATAATGTATTTCATCATAACTCCCTTTCAATTATTTTAATTTCTATAATAATATTCGCCTGTCTTTTGTTTGACTTGTTATGAGTATTATTACTCGTCTAAAAGATAATGTATAATAATAATCATAATAATAAATATTACAAAAAAATAATAATAAATAAAAGTAAATCAAAATTATAATCATATCTATACTTAAAACTATTAAGCATGAAATCATTTTTATTATGAACTTTCAAACTTTGTTATTTCCGTAATTTTTAAAAGAATACGTACATTGATTCATTCAAGTGTTTTTTATTAATGATAAAAGTAAGAAGAATTGATTAAAAAATGTTTTTCTTACTTTACCCTTTTCTCTAGAGTGAAAATATGACGAGTGTGTTTTATTTTAGTTTTTGTTTTACATAAGGTAAAGAGATAACCAAACTCTTGTTTAAATAAGAGTTTTTATTAGGGTTACAAATTTCGAGCACGTGCAAGGCCCAAGAGCTAAGTGGGTTGTGTCGGAGTCTTAAAGGAAGCTTTGCGGTGGACATGCCATGACTTGCAAAAAATAATTAATTTTTTTAAAATTATATTTTGATAGTTCAACTTGCAAAGCATATGGATTAACCTACTGAAAAGCCACACATAAGTATAACCTACCATAGAGGTAAAGAGAGAATTAACTCCTTTTTCGAAAAGGGTTTGCATCAGGGTCACAAATTTTGAGCACGTGCCAAGGCCTATAAATAAAGTGGGTTGTGTCAAGGCCTCACATGAAGCTTTGCGGGTGGACACGATACAACTTGCAAAAAGTAATTAAAATTTTTGTAAAAAATATATTTTAATAGTTTAGCCGGCAAAACACACAAGTCAGCCTATTGAAAAGCCACACAGAGGCATAACCTATCATGCAATGGGTTGTGCGCTAGGCTTTGAAAATTTGCGAGTTTACGCACAACACAACCCATGACACTGTGGGTTATACCAATTTCAACATAGTCTAACATAACACAATTCATCACCAACTCCATTAACAACAATCTCCATCACAATTTAGGAAAAGTCATGTTTCTTAATCAACCAATAAAATTCAAAGTAAATTAAGTAAAACTTTTAAAGTGAAGGTTTGAGTTTGATCTTTTATCGTATTTATAAAACTTTAATTTATCTTATATAGTAATTATAGATTTAATTATTATATTATAAATTTATTTATTTAATAAATACGAGTAGGTTACAGTTAAAAAAATAACCTGATTATGCTCAACATTATTCTGAAAATGAATTATTGTGACATTTGACTTAAAATATAAATTGGTTGGATATTTATTTCATATGAAAAACTGCATGCATGCAGTACAAGGCAAATATTGTGGTTGTGGGGCTAAATAATGATGGGTTGATTGCTTAATGCATAAGCACACATGCAACGTACAATAATAATTAATATTTACTTTTGGCTGTATATATTTTCCCATGCGTATAAAAACGTGACCACATCATCTATTCATATTCTGCATGCGAATTAGTTGGGCAGAGGTTGTTTATCGCCAGAACAGATTCAAATTCAGTTTATTGAAGTTTTAAAATGAAATTAACAAAAATGAGTATGAAATAAATAAGTTTGATTGAATTAAATTTGAGTTTGAACTTAAATTTTAAAAGTATTTGACTTATCAAATTTGTTAATATGAAATTTTTTGATACAAATCAATTAAAATAATCGTTTTAGTCATTTTTTATTTTGTTACAAAATTGAGCCTAGTTAAATGTTTGGTTTGAATTCGAATTTAAGCTCAACCCTCCTTAAGTGAATTGGGCTCGAACAATTCTAAGAAAAGCTTAGCAAGCTAGAGCTTAGACAAACTCATAAGTTTAAGCTTAAACAAGTCTAAACTTGATTCAATTCGAATTCAACCATAGTTTATTATTAGATCAAATTCCATTTCAGTTTATTCAAATTTGAAAATAAAATTGACTGAAACGAGCTTAAAATAAACAAGTTCGATTCAGTCAAATTTGAGCTCAAACTCAAGTTTTAAAGATATTTAACTTGTCAAACTCATAACACTAAAATATTTTAATACAAATCGATTAAAATGGCAAAATTTTGATTAATATATATAAAAATAATATTATTTTAATTATTTTTTATTTAATTATAATATTGGATTTAACTAAAAATTTGATTTAAATTCAACTTTACTCAAATAAATAACCCTAAGATAAATTGTGATAGTTTAAATTTATCTCTACTGAGGCTAATATCCTTCATTATATTTCCCCTTAATCAAATGAAGTACAAATTTACTGCTATTTACTGGCCAATCAGACTCGCCTTCCCATTAGTCTTGCACCAATCAACTGTATTTACTGCATGCGAATTTGTCTAACTCTTCTGATTGGCTGTCGTACTGAATTTCAAAGAAAGTTCTATTCTACTTGTAAATTAAATCATATGCTAAATATGAACAATATTTTTGCCAAATTCAATATATTAAATGACATCTCGAAAATTACAAACAATGAAAGCAGCAAACTATCCAACATATTATTAATATAAAAATAAACATGTCAGCATATAAATCTTGCTGCAACATAATTTAAACATTATTTTTAAAAAATTGATCCTATTTCATAAATTTGTACGTGACTAATCCTCAATGATACGGTACGTTGACACGAAGAATATATATATTTTTTTAAGGCCAATGGGCTTATTTTCGCCTGAATATTAATGTATTCTCAAACTAATATTTGTTAATTATAAAAATTTTAAATTTGTATATATAAATAATTAAAATTAATTATATTAATTATATTTTGAAAATAAAATTATTATTTAATAAATAATATAATAAAAATAATAAAATATTTTTATTTTTTCTCTAAGTTTGAAAAAATTAACAATTTTTTTTATAATTAAACTTTTAAAACTTATATTTTTCTCTTAGAGTTTTAAATTTTCAAAATAATTTTTTGGTGAACAACAGTTTTTTTGATGTACTCTCTGTCCTAACGATATATCTTTTTTTGATTGTATTTCTGACATCAAGTCTTCATTATAAATGAAAACGACTCATTTTTCTCAAAGACAAAAATATTAATATCGATAATATGTCTTCTTCAACAACAAAGATGATGAAGACATATCATCTCTATCATATTAATATACAAATAAACATGGCTGCTTATAAATCTTGGTACAACATAATTTAAACATTAATATTTTTAAATTAACCTTATTTTATAAATATATGTGTGATTAACCCATGATGATACGGTCCATTGGCATAAAGAGTACGTATTTTATTTTAATATATGATACAAATATTGCTGGTTTAATTATGAAACCGTCTAATTCTTCTGCCATAATCAATTATTAGATTGATAAATAAGCCTCTTGATTCTCGAAAATCCTATAAGCGTTTTGATTACCATGAAAAACGGTTAATTTTTTTTCATTCTATATGTATATTTACGGTTGGCTGATTTAGTCATCTTAAGGATAACTAAATAATTTTGTGTTTAAATTATTAATAACGTTGTAAAAAGCTGTGAAACGGGCAGGAGTAGATTTTAAATATTTTTTTATTTATGTTTAACTTTTTTCTTTCTTTTATGCTTTTGTGATTATTATATAAAATTTTAAATTGAATGCCTAAAATCCAAAGATCAGAATTGAAAAACTAATATTTTTTTTTAATTTAAATTTTGTATCCAAAAAGGACCAATTTATGTAAATTTACCGATATAAGATTCCTTTAATGATCATACACACACATCATCTTTTCCGTGTTTTGCTCATATGAAATTTTTCTTAGAGTTATACATAGACACACGCGAAAATTAATTAAAATAAACAAAAATCTGTCTATTTATATGTTTTTAGGCCAACGTAAAAAAGTTTCACCATGTTATTTGCTTAATTTGATGAAACTTTTTTACGTTGGCCTAAAAACGTATAAACAAACAGGTTTTTACTTATTTTAATTAATTTTCCCACACACGCACACAAACATATATTACAAATATTGAACTTCTCCTACGTTATTGTTAGTGTAAAAAAAAAAAACATAAAAAAAAAAGCATTGTTATCATTTTAACTAAAAAATTTGTTTAATTAACAACACTATTATTAATCCCGTTGATATCGGTGAATCCTCGTCATGTGCCAAATAATCCATTAAATATTTAATTTTTATATTTTTTTTATAAGTTTATTATTAATTACATACTCAGTTGGACTTATAATAATTAATTAAAATCTGATTCTATTTAAATGATAATAAAGACCGTCAACATCTTGGATTGCTTCACTGTATTGCAATATGAAATCAATTAAGTAACTAAATGCACCCATCTTAACTAGGTCATGAAAACCAAAACCATGCTTAAACCACCTAATCAAAAAATTTTATTGTTAACAACCATTTATATTTCCCATTCCAAAATCAAGGTAGCTCTTATTAATTATCATGATACCAAGCCATTGTTCTATTTGGGATTGGAATATTAGAAAGTGGAGTCAAAATTCCCCTAAATCGAGAAAAACATTTACGTAAGAAATAAAATTATATATAAAACAAATTGTATAAATTTATAAGTGATAATTTATTATTGGGTGATGTTATTGTTAATTTTTTTTTTTAATTTTAAAATAAATCAATCAGATACCATTATTTCCGAAACACTTTAAACACAATTTGATTGCTTTTTCCATATGAATAAACTTTTACACAGCGTTAATTTTTATATAGACTATAAAAGTAGTATGTCACAGGACTAATACACTCCTTGTGCTATAACTTAGAAGATTACAAATTTATACACCATATAAGAATGGCAAAAACAATTATTCCCACCAGAGATTTAGTTTATTCCCAAACTTTTATTTACAAAGTTTTATAATATCCATTTATAAATAGTTAAAATTAATAAAATTTGTTAATTTTAATAATAAAATTATTATTTAACCGATAATACTAAAATAAAATTTTATCTTATTTTCTTCCGTAAACCATAAAATCTAACCATTTTCTCATGATTAACTTTTCAGAAGGTTACAATTTTGCTGATCAATAGTCATAGCAAAAATAAATACTAATTAAGAGTGATAATTGTTGAAATAATAAAAACGTTGAAGTTAGAAAAAAGTGCAGTTAAATGAGTAATGTTGATGCAATAATTAAATGCGTTAAAGGGTAATAATCAGTGGGGGATTTCACTAATTTGTTAAAGATTTTGGAGCCCACTTTGCGTTTTATTTTGGTTGGTGCTAGCTTACAAACAACAAGAATCTAGGGTCAGAGTAGTTATTCAGGAAAAAACTAATTTAACCCATGTGGCCTGTGGGGGTTAGCCAGATTAGTTTAATTAATTAAATTATCCATTAATATTTGTTATTGATGGAGCCCAATTTAAATTTTGTGAATATTAAATTTGCAAGGATTTTATTGAAAAACATTTTCTTGCATTAAAAAAAAAAAGGGAAATTATTATTTTTGAGGGAACAAATGACATTAGAGTTAATTAAGGAACAATTAATGCCTAAACCCTTTGATTAGGCCTTCTTTCTCACTGTCAACCACTCAAGAAGTCACATTCTCTGGTTACCATTGTTCGCCAACCTTACCGGACGCTGACACGTCCTCATTTTCACATATTTAATATTACTTAAGTAGATTAATACTTAAATATTATAAAAGTATTAGATCAGATTATTTAATTTGAAAAAGAAATAAAAATAGACGGAGGAAAACAGGGGCCGCCAATCACTCCGCAAGCAAAGATAATGTGAAGAACAAAAATTAAATAAATTACCGAGAAAAACTGAATGTTGTTATCCATATAATTATATAATTATCAGGTATTTCACTTATTTAATATAATTGATTCAATTTTAAAAAAAAAAAAATTAATTCAAGGAAAATTTTATCAAAGTCAAAAATAAAATATACATAAGTAATACATTTTTGAAAACTTTCTCTGGACACAGCTTGAAAGCATTATTAACAAGAAGGTTGACTTGAATATGTTACAAATTCAATTAGAATGTCAAAAATTAGGTTCCAAATCATTGAATTTATTCAGGCGCAATAATAAAAATACTATGGCTTATGAGAGAGTTTTATTCTAGAATTAGTTGTATAAAACAGTGTTCTAAAATTGGACTTGATGACCCGGTTTGACTGATTAAACAGTAAATTAGTTAATAATTCAGTTTAGTTTCGTAATCAGATCTGGTATATATATAAATATTGACATATTTAAAATTCGATCAAACTCGATAAATTTTTTGAATCGAAAAAACTATCCAAAACTAATAATTTATAATTAGTTTTTTTTTTATCTATATAATAGAGTGTTAGTTGTTTAATTAATATATTTAAAATTATATTTTATGTTTAAAAAATATGATAAATATTTTATATTATTTTAAAAAATATATAATAATTTAATAATAGGTTAAATTGGTTGAATCATGAATTAGGAAAATTAGCAATCCGATTTTAAAACATGGGTATAAAATAGGGTTTCGGTCGTAATAGGAGGGGCAGTTTTACTTAATAAGGTGACAGATTTTCAGTTGAAACAACTCAAACTTTGACTCTGACGTTTTACTCTATATTGGAGAATGTATTAATATTGACGGAATGAAAATGACCCTACGATAAGGTTGAAAGGGCAGCTAGCTTTAAGTCGATGGGAAGTCCAATTTCACCAACCTTAGTTAGACTTATGATGGTAATTAAATAACTAATCACTTACCTGATGATGTATGTATTAATGGTTTAGATTTATAAATATGATTTTTCCCAAAATCAACATCCACTACATCTACCTTATCTTCTTTGACAATAAGCCTCAATTTCAGTGTAGGATTCAGTGGGGGTATTACTCTGAGAAAGGATAGTGATAGGCAGAAATAGGGACAACATTGCATGAGCATTATCCAGTTTGAAAACAATAATATTATGTGTATATATTTTTTAGTATATAATTAAATATATAGATAATATATCATTATGTGATTGAATATGTATTTATTTTTAATTTAAAATTATTAAATTATATGATGACATATTATTTGTAACCCAGTTATGAATTGTAAACTGAAAAAATAATATTATAAGTACCCATTTTAAGTACATAAATAAATATATATTTATATATATCATTACATGATTGGATATTATTTTATCATTAATTTAACATCGTTTAATCATATTTAATCATATTATAACATATATAAAATATGTATATATATATATATGTGTAATTAAAATAGATACATATAATTTGATTAATACTTAAAAATATATACATATAATTTTATTGATTTCAAAATTAATTGGGTAGCGGATTGGTTGGAAACATTTGATAACACTACTTGGCCTTTTCTTCCCAATGTCTTTCGTAATTTAACTAAAATCACAAACTTGTCTCCTCTATATATTATGACTCTCTTTTTGCCACTTTCCTAAAAAAATCCCATTCATGAGTTACTATATAAGTACTACAACTATTAATCCTTTTTTATTTTCTCTTTTTGGGTGTGAATTGTCAAAAAAATCTCATAAAACAAACTTACTCTTAATTATTGAGAAACCAAAAAATGCCAATAATAACCTATAAATATTAAGAAGATTTTGTCACGATAAAAGAGAGTTATTTTATTTATAATTTAAAAATATTTAATTATATAATGATATATATTAAATATATATTTATTTATATATTTAAAATAAATATATAATATTTTATTGATTTTCAAAATAAAGAAGCAATCACTCTGGGTGAAAGATGAATTGAGAGAACATTCCAAAGCGAAAAACTGGGGTCAATTTGGGCAGATTTTTGGTTAACAAAACTTGCCCTACAAAATCTACCTTTCACTTTTGCAATTATCTGCTGCGTGTGTCCCAAGCTTCATAGACAGGCGTCTCTCTAATGTAAAAACTTAATGATCAAATTTAACTTCCTAACTTAAAAAACTAACCCACGCCAGAGATTGGTCCACATAATCAATGATCCTTCATTGTGATAACGAGGGTAAAACGGTAAATAAAATGTTGTTTACAAAGCGTGAGAAGTTGCCATGATTGGAATCGCTTTGTTGATGTTGCCTGCGCCACGGAACATAATCCTTCCGGCTCTTGCCCCCAAAAACCCATTCACCAATCACTTAATCTACGAAGGGCTCGAAAAATAATTAAAAATTAAAAATACCTTTTTACCTTTAAATAAACAAAAATATCGTAAATTCTTTTACAACATTAATTTTAAATTTTTTGCTTCCCGCCACCCTTCATTGGTAACTTTTACCTCTAAAGCTAATAAAATGTGATTTTGACTATCTAAATAGTAGTTTGACCGGTAAAAACTATGAAATTTTTATACAACTCTAAGAAGGTTTGCATTTAAGATTACTAACATTAGAGTAAGATAAAATTTTTAAATTATCTAATCTAATTATTAAAAAATCAGTAATTAGACCTAGTTTGATTGGTTGGCCTTAATGTAAGTAGACTAACTCAGATGAGATTTTTTGTCATTAAAAAAATATAATTTTGATTTGATGTGATTGGTCAGCCTCAATGCGGGCACGCTAACTTGCATAAGGTTCTTCATTATTAAAAAAAAAAAAAAAGATGATTTTGAAAGAAAAAAATGAAATTAGAACAATGGCCAAAAGACCATTGCTCACCTAAGGTATAATGAAATCTCAAAGTATCACCCTATAATTTTTAAAAACTTAGATACTCATCCATGAGCTGATTTATATTAAAAATCCCAGTTATAATAAAGGGTAAAATCATTATTTAATAAAAATATTATAAAACTAAAAATTTATCACATTTTCCCTTAGGTATTAAAAACCAAGAATTTTCCCCTCACTCGAAGTTTGAAAACTAACTTTTCACCTCTAAGATTTATTTTTCTTCTCTTGTAACGATATTTTCACTTCAGTCGTCGGTCATCTTCCTACCATCTTCAAGGTCAGCTGATCTTCTCTCTTCAATGGTTGTTTTCATCAAACAAAGATGAATCATTTTTGTTTGACGAAGAGATAAAGATGTCAAGCGAAGACGATTCATCTTTATTTGGCATTAGAAGAATCGTCTCATGATAGAAGACGTATCATCCAGATGATTTGTTTCGACACATTGTCTAGATGATGATTAAGGGTAAGAAATATGACCACCAATGTTGGCAATGGTTTAAGGTGAAAAGGGGACATCACTGATACCTGAGATGACGATCGGAGGTGAAAAAAAACTTAAGTTTGGAGGGGGAATGTGATTTTTTAAACCTGAAAAAAGTTGTTGGAATGGGTAAATTTGTGAGTTTTTAAAACTTGGGGGAGGAAATAATAAATTATATATTTTTAATAATATTATTAAAATAATAATTTTACCCCTAATACTAACTAAGATTTATAATAGAATTTAGCTCATAGGTGAGTCTTTGAATTTTTGAAAGTTAAAGGATAATATTTTAAAATTTCACTATACTTTAGATAGGAACAAGTTTTTTGGCCTAGAACAATTTAAATTTCATTTAAATTTACAAGCTATGAGCATGGATCTCTAATAAATAAGTTTAAAGTAATGAAAATTTCAAACTTATGTTGTGTCTAACATGGCATGCCTAATTTGAACAATATTCAAATGGCATTGCTTTTATGACTCACATGTATAGCTTTGACAATTTTCGTAAATATTACTTCATTTCTATTTTAGTCCAACATTTGACGAGGATTTTGCACTTAGATTTTGACTCATTTTCAACTAAATATTGCTATTGCATTCAAACCAAAATATACAACTTCTTGTGACTCAAATACCACCATCCACAAAATTGGGTTACGTGGCATCCAAGCAATATTAAAAAATATGTTTAGTTTTTCTCTTTATTCATGGTAACTATTAAATAAAATTATTATCCTTTAATTACAATTAAATTTTAAAATAAGGCGCCCAAAGTTAACAAAATTGGTTAAGTGATAAAATTTAAAAAAAAAAATTATAAATTTAGTTACTATATCTTGAATTTCTGTTGGCATTTCTATGAAGTTGGTGGACTAGAACAATTCTCTCACATCAGTCACATGATTGGTTTTGAGCTATAAATCAACATTGATGTAATTGAGTTCATCCACCCCAACCAAAATTTTTATTTTCTTTTTTATGTCATTTAATCACTTAATCAGTTTGTCATAAATGATAATTGAAATAACAAAAAAAGAGATTTTAAATATAAAAAAAAAGAGATTTAAATCATCTTTAATAATTTTTTAAATTAAAATTTTAATTTATTTATTATAATAGTAACACTACACCCATAATTTTATTGAGTTTTGTCAACCAACTTAGTATGATTGTTATTAAATTTAAAGTTTTATTTATTTAATATTATAATAATTATAAGAGTAATTATTGAATTAAAAATTTTATTAATTTAATGTCTTCCTTATTATACAAAAATAAATAAATAAAAATAAACTAAATCAACCCTGCCCGTTGATTTGGAGTCAAAACGACTCCATTGGGCGTGATTGGCGCCTGGAAAAAACATATTCCCACCACCGGCTTCACCCAGCCTCCATTAATTTATTTTGTATTTGTATTGTACAAAAAACTCACGCAACTTATATCCATTACCGCAAAATCAGCAGAAAACCGTGACATCTGCTTCCGTACGGACATATCTCTCCCCATTTTCCAACTTTCTTACTGCCTCTGTAATTTAATTTTACTGTAATGTATTATTATTTCTTCAACATTATTTTTTGTTACCATTTGCTTAATTTACAGTTGTGGTTCTTCCCTGTTTATTTATAAAAGGCTACTACGATAACAGCCGTAATTTACAGTTATGGGAGAGGGATTATTTCCCACTAAGTTTTGATAAAAAAACAAATATATATTTGTAACAGGTAAAAAGTTTAAATATTCATCTAAGTTTTAATTTATTAGGATATACTTATAAAATTTTTATTAGAGTTAAAAGATAAAATTATTATTTTATCAATAATATTAAAATAATTAAAATTATATGTTATTTTTTCTCTTTGGTTTGAAAAAATAATATTTTTCTCTTAATTATGTTTTGAAAAATTCACTTTTTCTCTTAAGATATCAAACCTGAAATCTGGCTACTTTCTCCAACGAATGATGGACCTACAACTGATGAATAAAACGGAGTAATTCAAATTTGAATAATGTTTTATTGTCTAGATCTTTGAATGACGGAGTGTCGTCTTCACTGGACGATGCTTTGTCTTCCATTCAATGTGCTATGCTGGTGGCCAATGGTTGGAGGGAGGGATAAAGAAAAAACTTAGAGATTTGAGGAGAAGTTATTTTTCAAAGTTTAAGTATGTGATTAAATATTAATTTTTAAAACTGGAAAAAAAATAAAATTATATATTTTTTAACAATATTATTAAATATCGATCTTATTTTTATATTAAAAAATTAATAACAATTTAATAATAGATAAGTATTTAAATTTTTTATCTAATACATAAATACCAAACTTAAGCGGAAAATATCCATGGCCCCTGTATTTTTAGCGTATCAAATTTACAAGGGTAATAGGGGTCGTGGCACTTGTCATGGAAGCGGGTAAAAGCGTGTGGTTTGGTTAAGACCTAACCTCACCTAACCATGGTAAAAAAACACAACTCCTACAGTTAGTTAATTGGGGCGAATTATTTATTTAATAATTTTGTTACGTAACCGTTAACCATGGAGTCTATAAAAAGGCCGTTTTGTTGGAGCTCGTACCTGACTCATACTGCTCCTCACTTCTCTGTTTGTTGGAGTCGATAAAGTGTGTGTTTGGAAGGTGAGAAAGTGAGGGAAAACTAGAGAGAGAGAAAAAAGAAACACTGCAATGGCAGTTACTCAGCGCGGTGCTTGTCTTTGCTTCGCAGTTGTTTTGATGTTCTTCCTCGGAGTTCAGGCGACTGTACGGAGCGAAAATGTCCCTGTTTCAAGGTTTCTCTCTGCTTTATCCTGCTCTGTTTTTTAGAGAACCAAACATTTCTTTTATTTTTTTCTCGGTTGTTACTGCTAAAATTCTTCTGCATTGCTCAACTTTCGGATTTCATTACATCTCTGGTTTTTTTATTCCAAGATTCAGCTGAAAATATTCCACATTATGTTGAGAAAAATTTACAATATTTTTACATGTTCTTTTCATTCTCAAAAATTCAATGGAATTTCTATACTTAACATTGACAGCTATGTGAAGACTCCATTAATGGCTGTTTTCCTGTATTGGCCGCATTTTAGAGTTTCAATGCTCTCTTTCTTTCCATGGAAAGACCCTTCACAGTCTACTTCAGTTCTATTGTTTCTAACTTTTTCAAGCTTAAATGTATTTATTTGTTTTTATTTTGATAGGATGGTGAAGAAGACAGAGCAGTTGAAGAGCTTAACCAACTCAACAATGGTCGCCAGGTAAATATTAAAGTGACCGACAAACCGAGGCAGATCCGAACGTTTTCTGAATTTCGATCTGAGCCGTCGGTTTTGTCCTTGTTTTATCCGCTTAACAGTAAATAACGATCTCAGCCATTGAGATCTGGATCCTGAGATCTGGATCGTTTATTCCGTTATTTGTTATTGCCAATAGTTGGTTCCTTGGGATTCCTTCGCTGTTTTCGTGACAGACCTAAAAACCCTCCCCCGCATTTCCTTAATTACCCTCACACAATTCTCCTCCATTTTTTCTCCATATGAGGCCATTTAAGTAATTAAACAATTCCCCCCGACGGTTTGCCTCGCAGTTTATATCCCTTTAAACGCTTTTCTAACGGTTTGCCTGGCAGAGAATGCCTCTCTCTTGAGCAGTTTACCTTTTTGTCAACGTTCCTTTTGTTACAACTCGCTACATTGGAATGCCACGTGTCAATACCTTAAATCACCGAACATGTATGATGGAATGACTTAACATATAAATACATTTCGATGGTAGTAAATGGGTAGTTGTTAGTTATATAATAGGGATTTAAAATGTGTTACATAATTTGGTTGTTTGCAGGACTGAATACGATGATGATACGCATGAGCATGCCGTTGATAACCCAGAGGAAATTGCTGCAGAGGTTGAAATGTAAGTCCCTCCTTTACCTGACAAATCTCACTCAATTTACTCATAATAAATAGGAAATCGTTAGGTGGCCATGGGTAGCTCTAGTTCAGCTGAGTTGAAACTCGCAATAATATTTACTATTTCTGGTGCTATTTCAATAAAATTCACTCCAGCCTTATCCCCGTGAAGTTCTTTTATTCTGTGATTTCTCCGAATTGCCCTTGTCATTTTGGTTTTTTTTTTTTCACTGGCTAAGGAGAATGGTGGAATCATCCTCCACGTTCTTCTTCTGCCTTTCGCGCTGTCCGCCTAGAGATCCGTGTTCAGGGATTTAATATTTTCCGTCTATTTTACGGTCTAGTACTTAAGGGTACAACTTTATTTTCACATATAAAATTCTACGCAAATAAAGTTATATAAATAACTTCTTAATTTGTTTTTCTCCTGAAGGAAATTAACGGGTTGATGGAGCCAAACTGATAGTCAATGTCACTGCCTCTGCTTCTTGCGTATAAAATATTACTATACGGGTTCTCATTTTATATTGCATGCGACAAAATTGTGCCATGTGTGGCTGAAGGAGGAAACTTCTTTGGCTTCTATTCGGTACACAGATCGTACTAATAAATTGTCAGATTGACAAATACTTGTTTTGTCATTACATGATCTTAATAGCAGGATTGGTTATGCCCGTCTGTAGCCAATTAGATAGCTAGAAAGAGGTCTTGCCTCTTCCACCGACACATTCCACAATGGAACTACTGATCTGTCATGTTGCAATCTATCTGCACAAGACTGTACACTGTATATTATCTTATGAAAATGACATTCTAGCTGATTGCGATTTGTACAAGGGGCCTCAAATTAATTACTATCTCAGACGACATTTATGATGCTAATTATAACAATGTAATTGATGTATTGTAGGAGCATCCGCAACAGCACTGAGAGGAGGCAATTGGGGTACTTCTCGTGTGGGACAGGTAATCCTATTGATGACTGTTGGAGATGTGACCCAAACTGGCAGAAGAATCGCAAACGCCTTGCGGACTGTGGCATTGGTTTTGGAAGAAACGCCATTGGCGGTCGCAATGGCCGTTTCTATGTTGTCACTGACCCGTCTGATGACGATGCTGTTAACCCACGCCCTGGTACTTTAAGGCACGCTGTGATCCAGGACAAACCTCTCTGGATTGTCTTCAAGAGGGACATGGTGATCACACTGAAACAGGAGTTGATCATGAATAGCTTTAAGACTATTGACGGTCGCGGAGTGAATGTACACATTGCTAATGGAGCTTGTATCACCATCCAATATATTACCAATGTCATCATTCATGGTCTCCATATTCATGATTGCAAACCCACTGGTAATGCAATGGTTAGAAGCTCGCCTAGTCACTATGGTTGGAGGACAATGGCAGATGGTGATGGCATTTCAATTTTTGGGGCAAGCCATATATGGGTTGATCACAATTCACTCTCCAATTGTGCTGATGGCCTTATTGATGCTATCATGGGTTCTACTGCCATTACCATTTCAAATAATCACTTCACCCACCACAATGAGGTTTGTAATTGCAGCGTTATTTGATATTCCAGTATAATTTGACTTAGCAGAAAGGCTAATAAATCATGTTGTATGTGATAAAATAATGCAGGTGATGTTGCTGGGCCACAGTGATTCCTATACTAAAGACAAAAATATGCAAGTTACAATTGCTTACAACCATTTTGGAAACGGACTGATTCAGAGGATGCCAAGGTGTAGACATGGTTACTTCCATGTAGTGAACAATGACTATACTCACTGGGAAATGTATGCCATTGGTGGTAGTGCTAACCCCACCATTAACAGCCAGGGCAACAGATATGCTGCTCCAACTAACGCCTTTGCCAAGGAGGTATTTTGTTTTGTGTATTGTCTCTCTACACTCCATTGCCATTTCTCTTTACAATAAACATCACAAACTCAGTTTGCTTTTTGCCTCAACAGGTAACAAAGAGGGTAAACACCGCAACGAGCGAGTGGAAGAACTGGAATTGGAGATCAGAGGGAGACCTCTTGTTGAATGGCGCCTACTTCACCCCATCTGGCGGAGAAGCCTCTCTTAGCTATGCTCGCGCCTCAAGCTTGTCAGCCAAGTCTTCCTCTATGGTTGACTCCATGACTTCTGGTGCTGGAGCACTGACCTGCCGCAGAGGCCGACAGTGTTCATAGATCTAGTCAGTTAATTAAAGTGGCCAAATCAAATGGCCAACCAATAGTTGTTTGATTTTTTTACCTTTTTTTCTTAAATTTTACCACTATATAGCGTATCACCAGTCATCCCACAACCATTCTGTCCATTGTTTCTCAACCGAAACCACCTCCCATTACATATGCTGGCAAGTGTACATTTTTTGCACATGTCATTATATTGTCCTACCTCACTTATTTGCTCAACCTCGGCCTGTTTCAACTGAAAAAACAAACATTACTATTCCAGGAATCAGGTACGGAAGCGTTGTTCATTTTTATTCCCTCTCCCTTTTTTTATTACTCTCCCCTCCTTCTAACTCCATTTGCGCCTCTATTTGTGTCCAATCTCAATCTTGGTCTCTGTACACTTTTTTTCTGTTTTTGGTCTTTCGGGTGAATAGGGTCTGAATGATTTTGTTTTTCTCTTTTATTTTGTTGTGTCCAGTCATACAACCGATAGTAATATTGAATGTCAAAGTTGAGTCATGAGAAAAACCTTGTTACAAAATGATGATGCATAGACAATATCAGCGATGTTCCTTTACTTTTTTTTTCCTTTTACTTTTTGGTTTGTGGAGTTGTGATTATTAATATGTTTACCAATTTCATGTCTGCAGTTGTAATTCTTTCATGTCATGTGCGCATCAACGCACCCACATGATATAAAGTTTTTAACTAACTAAACTAAATCATCACCTTTTTCTCTTTTTACGCTTTTATGGTTATGACCAGAATGATGCTGGCCAAAGCCCATTGGAGACTACTTTCCAAACGCTTTGTTTATTTTTTATGTTATCCATTCCAAAACAGTGACCTAGATTAGTTCTGTAGACGATTATAAAATATAGTTGTAAATATTTTACGAATTATAATAAATATTTAATAATATAATATAATATGATTCAGCTAAAAAACAATATGGATTGATATATTTTCTATAAAAATGATGATATAATAGAAATGTATATAAAAAATCTTATATTTTTAAAAGTGTTTGAGATAATTTTTACAAATTAGATTTTTTATTATATTTTTTAAAAATTATTTTATATAATATGATACGATATTTGATACACAATACGATATATGATTCTACTAATATAAATTACTCAACCAAAATTGTTTATCAATAATATATTAACGTACTACAATTTTATTAGATTAAATATTGTTATAATATTTATTTAATACATCATTGGTTCAACTGACAATCAGAGTAGTTTAGTCGGACTAGAATGCTCAGTCCGGGTCTTTCACCTCACTTCACCCCTGCATTCCCCAATAAATTTTCTTCGAAAACTTTCTATCCTTTTCACTAAACCAAAAGTTTTATAAGCAAATATATCTTGACAAATGGTCTTTCTGAATATGCAGAAACATTAAATCTGAAAATAATGAACATATTGTCAACACAGAAATTTATTGCATCCCTGTGGCTTTACCCAGAATATTGCAAGTGAATGAACATGCTTTAGCTGGAATTTCCTCAGACTATATAAATACCCAACTGTCAGATAAGATTAGGCCACTTCCTAACTGTAAACAAGACACCCCAATTTTCATTTCATCTCCTAGCTAAAATCTTCCCAAGCATTTGCTGTTTTTGCTTTAAAATGTTGGAGCAAAAAGTGACATCTGATTTTCAAGAAGGAATTGGTGTGGTTGGCAAATGTTTTAAACAACAATCTGGGACATGTCTCAAAATGAATTCATTTTGTGACCCATATTAATGCTTTTTCTCATCTTCTCTTGAAGCTACCCGATTTTACCCAGCTCAATCGTTCAAACCACCCGGTCTAATCCAATCTAACTCTAAAAATAGTTTTCAAAACCATGATTGGGTGATGGAATGATAGGAAACACGATACTGAAGAAAAAACAGGAAAGGTTCGTACCAATTGGAATTAGAAAAAAAAAAAAAACTTGGTTCAAAAATGATAAAGCCTTCAAATTGTGCTTACAAAACTAATGTCAAGGTTTTCCCACCGACTTTTCACTCCGGAATTACATATTTATCAAACAAACCAAAGCAATAAATAGATACAGTGAAGATATCCTTTTCATCTATCTCTCGCCCAAATTACAACAGATGATTGGGGGGATTAAAGAACATTTAATACTAAAGGGAAGTGATTTTGACTATCAGTCCAGTAATTTTATGTAGAGGTGTCTATCTGAAATGTGTATCCAGCTTCAGCAAAGTGGGTTTTAACCATAGCAAGAGCCTTGAAGCGATGTGAAATCTTGTTCTTCTCTTCTTTTGGCATCTCTGCATAGCTACCAAAACAGAAGGAAAAAAAATGGCCAACATAAATATATCTACAGCTTGGCGTTATCATTATGGATCACTAGTACCAATGACAAAACAGTAGAAATGAAAGCAGAAGAATTGACTTACGTCTGCTCGTAGCCATCAGGTTGAAAGATTGGATCCCAACCAAAATCATTGGGTCCTCTTGGAGGAACTATCTTCCCCTAGAAATCAAACATAAATCACATTTAGTGCTACTAAAGCAAATATCAGTATTCCCAAATACTTATTCCAGAAGTCAGGCATAGCTACTGCAAAATAACCATATTATTTGTTCAGCTTATCTAGCAGGAGCGAACAACAGAAAGTATTCTTTTTCACCCTAAATTGAAAAAGAAAAGCCAAAATAGAGTGAAATTCACTCTATTTTTAGCAGGCTTTCTTTGTTCTCACCTTAGAGCTAAAAGACCTGAGCCCTCTTTGCCACTGCTTCCCTGCCTAGGAACTCAGGTTTGAATTTCTTCCTTTTCAGTATTTTGTTCTGTTGTCTGTTTTGACAACAGAACAAAACTGTATTAATGGATAATATTTTATTGGATGTTTTGGATTGTCTGAAATATTTAAATGTGCTGACCATCACCTTGACAAGTTACAATGCTCTTAGAAGACCTTTAAGCTCAGTTAGGTTACCGAGTTGTACCAAATCTCTTCTACTTAAAGGCTTTCATGAGTCAACTGCATTAAATATTTCAGATCTAGCAGCTCTCAAGCATCTTTATATATTAGATTTTAATGACTGTTGGTGGTAGGAGATTAAGAATGTACAAAAAATATGGGAATCATATGTTTTCAACAACCTTTGCATAGTAAAGATGTTTTCTTGCGATTCATTGAGGGATTTGACATGGACTGTTTTTATTCCAAACCTCAGATGTCTTCATGTAGGCTCGTCTTGCAATTGAAGAAATTATCAATGTTGAAAGATTGGTTGAAGTTGCTGAGATGACATTAGATCCAATCCCTTTTCAAAATCTCTAATTTCTTAGATTTATTACTCTAAAGAATTTGAAGAGCATCTTTGGGAAGGTGCTGCCCTTTTCACATCTAAAGAAAATTAAAGTACTCTACTGCCCAAAGCTTAAGAAGCTACCACTTGACTCAAATAGTGAAGAGGAACATAAAGATGGTGGAAAAAAGATTTTTTTTTTTTAAACCTAATTTAACTTTAACAATCCCAGGAGTTTGTATTATTAAAGGTCTCTGTGTGTGTGTGTGTATCAATCAAATTCTCGATACTGCTATTTTCCAGTTGTTTATCTTGTCATTTGTCATGGATATGTCATGTTGTTTAATCTCTTCCCTTGAGGCATTTCTTATCCTCATTAACAAAACGAAAAAGGCTGTATTGAATTATAATTTCACAACTTATCCAATTCAATGTCTTCTTCCGTGTACCAAACAAGCCCTAAAAGTAATTAAGCAGTGAAAGATATGGTATTATTATGTTAATTACTACATCACTTGGGATACTACTAGGAAAAGGAAGTATTACTCTTGCTTAAAATCTGTACATATAGATACACAGATAAATGTTGCTTTAAAAACAGCAGAAGAAAAGAAAAGTTATAAAGGCTTACCGGAGTTTTTCCTAGGAATGTAATAGGCTCAACATTGGGTCCAAGAGCAAAAGCAAATCCACACAACGCATAAGCTGATTTATCTTCATATGCCATCAACAAGTTGTTCAGACCTAGAACAAGTGAAATACACACAGATGAGTGACTGAAGAATTGATATAAATATGGGAAGAAAGGAAAACAAAAATGCTAGTTACTACCTTCATGACCAATCTTCTGCAGGAACCACTTGCTGTATCATGTAAAAATTACATTAAATAATAACATAAGAAACCAAGAAATACTGTAATAATATAAAGGAAAAAAAAGAGTGAACTAGATGTAAGTATTTCATGTGGAAGAAAGATAGAGGAAGAGAGGGTATAGCACTCCCCATACATTAACCTTCTACATTAATTTATTGGCTTCATAGGAAGTGGCACTTCAGTCAAAGCCAATACATGCCATCCACAAATAGCATAACTCATAATAACAACAAATAACTAAAGATTTATCTATATTTTGTTTCAGTTCATTTTATATCTGGATGAAACAAAGTTTTATGGGTTATAAATTAGAAAAGTATATGTGAATAACCTTCAAAGGAAATGAAATATATATTATAGAAGAATTTGACAATTATAATGTAGCAAGATAACATGTTTTCTAAGCTTTCATTATCATCATAGTTTATAGCATGGAGAAAAAAATGCAACTAAAAAAAGACGAAAAGGATATCTTCTCAATTAAAGGATAGAAGGATATCCAAAAATAGGTACAACATAGGCAGATTCCCTACTGCAGTCTCGCAGACAACTTAAAACTCAAGCATTGCAAATAACTTTCTAAAAACCTCCTTAAAGCATGGCATAACTAAGAAACTTAGAACTTCTAAACCTAAGCCACCATGACATATTTAAAATGGAATAAAATCTAGAGTCTTTTAAAACCTTGTTGAAACTTTGAGATCATGTAACTACAAGAGTCATGATCTAATGAATAAATATGAACTGAAAAATATTCTTATAAAAAATCCAAATAGTAGAGATAAATTCAGAAATGGTTATGTTCCACAAATATGTAATTTTTACCAGCAAGAACAATCTGACACAGGGGTACCAGATGAACAGTTTTTCTTAGGGTCCACCAAACATTGGATAATGAAAAAAAAGAACATCCTAAAAGAATTACAAGTTCACAGCATTTACAATCTCAATTAAAGTTTTGTATAAAGATAAGCAAAAGCGAGTGCAAATCATTACTCAAACTTTTGCTATTAAGAATCCCAAGACATCTACTGTATTGCTGTGGCACTTTGGAGGACCAGAGGAGAGAATTAATGGCAAAATGATGAAAAATTCACAATAATTGATCATATAAGGAATTTCACAAGAAACAACCATTTTGTTCTGTGATTTAATCAATAGTTAAGATTACACCTTATGCCACAAAACAGAAGAATCAAACCTGCTTTCATAGCTGGGAAGAACATTAAGACCAAAGAAATGATAGCAGTGATAAATTTAACCATCAAAAACCCTAAAAAAATATGTCACCATGCAAGTGTAAGCATTATGTCTTCCATGTCTAGTATTCAATCAGATAGTTAAGCTCAAGGACAATTGTGCATTTCTCTAATAACAAGGACACCAATATAGTGTAAGCTATGGAGTCATTAGATAACTGTTCATGCTCTAATGTTGACAATACAAAAACATAAAAATCACAAGAGCTTTCCTTTAATCTGGTACAGTTGTAGAGAAGGCCAAAGAAATTCTAAATTTTATAGTATGAATCCACCTTGACTAATTGAGAGAGAATTAAAGCATGCAAAGGTAGAAACCTATATTTAAAATGTTGAACATTCACCACAAAAACTGCACAAAATATTTTGCAGAGTTAATTCATATAAACACAAACAAATACAGTAATACACTATCTTAGAAACATTATAAGTAACAAGAAGAGCAAATAAATTTACTTGTTTATTGTGGAATTCATAAAGTTGGGGGAGAGTTTCCCCTTAAAAACAGATTTTTTCTTGACAAAAGTGAGATACAAATAGCAGAGTTGAAATCAAATAGATTTATGGTTAAAATATTAATGGCCAACTTAGACTAGCAAACTTCAAACTGCGCATCCAAACTTCACTTTTCAGAAGATTTGAATTTTACTTTGAAATGTGAAAAAGAAAAGAGAAGGTATGTTGCATCTTATACTAAAATGTAAGGAACGGTTTTTAAGCATCAATCAAACCCATTGCTCATCAATTTTTAGATAATTTCACTTTCATGATTCCGATCCTATAGTAATGCCAAAATCTCCCAAATGAAGTGAATACAAAAACTTGAATATAGAGAGTAACATTAGCAGATCACCTCCAAACAAAAACAAGAATAAAATGCAAACTTACATGTAAGGCCCTGCAAAGAAAAAAAAAAAACAAGATGAATGTCATTTGACAGCCTAAAAAGCTTGCGACCTAAAGTGGTTTTGTACAGAGCATAAATTATGAGACAAAAAGAAGACATACCGGGAAGACCCTTTAAGGCATTAAAGCAGAGGCAAGTATCTTCCACCAGCACCGGTCCATTCACCTGCTCATTCATTCAATAAAAAGATCTAATTTTTACTGTCTTACGTACACAAAAAACAATGGGTATTAATGTTATGTATAAAATTATAGTACCTGAATAGCAGCCAAACGAGCCTTCTCTTTGGAGATATCCTCAGGTTCGCCTTGCAATTCAGGTACTTCCAAACAAATATTATAATAAATTAGAGAGAGGGCAACAAAAATGATAAAAAGTAAATATATGCATAGAGTGAGAGAGTCGTTGTTACAGTCAAGCTTGAGAGACTGGAAGGGAATGGATTGGCCCAAGATGGCTTTGACTTCCTCAAGCTTCTTGGCATTCCCGGTCACGAAAGTCACCGGCCGTGATAATACAATTCCTGGTGCTCTCGCCGCCGACATCGGGTCTATAATCAAGCGAATGCGAGTTCCTCCTCTGTTATAAGAATATAAAAAATAATTTATTATCGATATGTGTACAGTACTTTTGTTTTTTTTTCTACTAGATTTACAATTTTTTTAATATAATTTAAATATTTATAATATTAAATTATATATAAAATATATATATACACATAATTTTATTATTTTTTAATTAAAAAAATAACGATAGAAAAGGTGTATGATAGCCATTCGTTATCAGAATACTAATCTAGTGATGTTGTCAAGTAAATTTGGGCAAGTCATATTGCCCAATTTTTTGTTGAAATGATGAAACTATTCTTAATACAAGTAACATTATAAGCACTAATTAGATATTTTCAAATAAAAAATTGATTTGATGTGACATTACAGCGAGATGGCTGATGAAAAAACAACGAATATATAAATAACACATTAATCGATGTAAATTTCAATAGGTATAATATAAATATCAAATTATTAATATATTTTTATTAATTTATAAAGTTATCAGTTAGACATTTGAAAATTATAAAACCCTAATTAAATTATAAAATTATCACTTACATTTGTAAACTCTAAAATTTTTCGACGAGTAAAGAGAAAATAATCAAATCAACTATAGTAAGAGATAAATAACCTTTAGTATATATGAAAAAGACAAGAGCACTGTGAGAAGAGAGATACGAGGAATGCATGATCACTATCAATAATAAATCCTAGTTGATTGAGACACAACAAAAAAATTTAGATAAAACACAATCACCAATGATAATAAAAAAAATATTGACATTGTTAGAAGTTAATATGACTTTTGAAAAACCAATTAAGAGTGTATTAAAAAGAGATGACTAGTGACAAAGAAGGTTGAAAGGATTGAGAAATAAAAAAAAGAAAAGGGAGAAAATAAAAAATGGAAATAATAAGGGAGAAATGCAAAAATAAAAACAAAAATGAGAAAAAAATAAAATAAAATAATCTATACAAAATAACCTTTTTGTTTTTTTACTTAACAAAATTTACTAAGATAAGTAGATAATGAGTAAAAAATTAGATTTTTTGAATTTAAAAGATGAAAATGTACTGTTTCATCAATTCTAGGTTGGAATATAACCATTTTGCTTAAATTTATTTATAATAATTTTATACTTAATTTTGTACATGATACAAGGAGCATGGTCCATTCCAGGCCCATTTCGTAAGGGAAAATTCTATAACCACTACAATTTCAAGTGCTTATATGACCGGCCATCTTGGGCCTTTATCTTGTAAAACATGATGCAAATGACACACTAGGACTTACATATAATGAGAGTCATGTCTGAATATTGGATCACAGCCTTCCGATTTTCATTCCACCCGACTCAACATTGGATCACTTTATAAATAAAGCTTCCATTTGAAGCATTTATTGAAAGGATATGGTTAATTATTTTCTCCTTAGGTGTTATTGTAATCTAATCCTCCTCTCAAAACAAAACATTAAATAAAAGGCTTGTGACAGAAACAAAACGTGGTGTAGATTCCATTGGGGAAATTCCCAAGGCCACCACCCTCAAAGCAGGGGCCTCTCTACTGCACCCAGCTGTGCCGTTTACCTTTTTTTATATTATTAAATATTTATTTATGTCCCCTTTATAGTCCTAAAGTTCGACTATAATTTAACAATTTCTTTTTATTTTATATATTATTTATTGTCCATTGACAGACAAAACAAATATAAATAGATTCAAGAGGGGACTTGTTTTTGCTAGGGGAAATTAGTGTTTAGAAAAGTTATACTTCTGAAAGTCACGTGATATGGCCTCAAAATCAGGGATGTGTTGTGTGTAAAGCTCCGAAAGTCTTCAATATTAATTAGTTTTCTCACTTGCCTTATTTTGTTTGTTTGTAATTGTTTCTTTTATGATTTTAGAATGTGTGATCCACCTATTTCATTTAGTAATAAAATTATGTGTATAAATAATTATATATTATTATTTAATTAAATATTATTTTATTTTTAATTTTTAATTATTTAATTATATGATAATACATTGTTATTATATACAAAATTATGTATAAAAATTATGAGTATAAAACTACTCTTCATTTAATTTCTTAGACCTCTCCTTGCCACATGATTTTCTCACCTTTGCCTTATTATCATTCTCTACGTATATATGCAATTTCAACTCTTCTTTACCTCCTTTATTTGGGTAGTTAATTGAAGTAGTCTTATTTGAGGGAGTGTCTACAAAATAAATCAACATTATGTAGGTTATATAGATATGGCCACTAGAACGAAGTTGAACAAATTTACTTGATATATAAAAGATGTTTCGACAAAAGTTGATTTATATTCAACTTGAATGCTCGATGAAATTAGAGAATTTTTGATAAAAAATCACTCCTTTAATAATTTTTTTTTTTTGAAAATGAGTTTGAAGTTTAATATAAAGTGTTTAATACTTTTATTTTAAAGAATTCCTGTGGTTGAGAGGCTTCATTCATCTTATTGCTTTAGAGTGTACATGATTTGCGAGCATATAATAAGGATATGGGAAGCTCATAGGTAGTCAAAAGAAGTTATTCCACAATATATGTTTCAATGTTTTTCTAGAGGTCGAGGAGTAGTGATTTAGTGCTATATGCAACCTTTTTTTGCTCATTTGACAAATTACATGGGGATTCTAGTTCTAAGTTTTAATTTTGGTTAAAAGGAGTTTATGTCTACATAAACCTGTTGGAGTTTGATGATCATGGGATTGACATTTAGTCATTGCATTGATGTCCAATGCTGTTAATATTAGAAGTGAATCAAATTAAAGAGATATACTTTTCAATAAACGATTATGTTACCTTTGGTGACTTTCTTTTTGTTTTCAAGATAAGTTAATGAGGGAAGTCGTCATTAATTTTGCTAACTAAATTTCCTGCAAGGATTGTTGGATATATATGAGGTGAAGCAAGGTCATATAGAGGAAATGTTATAGGGAATAAAAAATCCTATTTTTAAAAGATCGTATGTTGGTTGAATAACTACAAAGATCAATTTTTTATACACAATTGACTTGTTATTACAATTACTTTGGATAATAAATTTTCATTTTTTAAATTTAAAATAATTATATTTTTATTTCATTATTTATGCTAACTGATTGTTTTTTTTCATAAAAAGATAAAAATATTATTTTAACATAAATTTAAAAAACAACAATCATACAAAATTATTTAAAGTATAAATTTTCTCCTATTACAATATAAACATATTTCTATTTTTTCATTTTTTTAATATCGTCTCTTTCTCTTCTTCTCCATTCATTTATTTCTCATAAATATCAATTTAATCTGTTCCTCTCTCTCACTCATCTCCTATTACCTTTTCCTCTTCTTCTTCCACTCATTTATTTTAATAAATATCAATTTCTCTAATCTTTCACTCATTTCTTATTACCCATCTTCTCCCAATCATTTCTTTCTAATAAATGAATGACAATCATTCTCTTCTTCTCGTTCATTTTCCATTAACATCCCTTCCCTGGTTTTCTTCCACGGTTCCACTCTTTTTATTTATTTTTAAATAAATGACATTTTTTTTTTTCTTCAACTCATTTTTTATTTTCAAATAAATGTAGATCTAGACTTGTTAGAAAATTTCCCTAAGAAATTGAACAATTAAAAGAATAATGGGAGAAATGACGATAGGAGAAAGACAACCGATAATAAAAGTGATTAAAAAAATAATTGTTGACAATTAATAGTAAAAATAATAGAATAATAGTGATATTTTTGTAAATTTAATAAATTTAAAGATGTGTTGATAATAAAAAATTATAATAAATGATGAGACATTTTATCATTTTATAAATGAAGCATAAAATATAAATTTACTTTAAAACTGAATAAAATTCATTAAAGAAAGCGAATGTGGAGTGAAAAATTAAGATTTTTTAAATTAAAAAAGTGAGAATTTATTATCTCATCAATCCTTGGATGGAAAATAGGATTGGATCTAAGTTGAGTTAGTTTTATCTTAAAAGTAAGATTGATTCAAATTTAAATTGAAAGAATTAATTCGTTTTTAAAATCAAATTAAACTCAAATTAGATGAAGTTTGACTCAACACGAGTCATGAGCTTAGAAATGGTTTGATTTGATTCAAACTTGATTTGAATCGGATTATGTCAAATAATTTTTAAAATAATATTGTTTTATTAATGAATTACAAACTTAACTGATAAATTGAAATTATAGATTTTAGCAATGAATTTAAGCAAAATTATTTTTTATATGAATCAAATTTAAATTATCTTTAATTTTAACTAATCAAATTTGAAACGAAATTAAATTAAATTATTTTTATTAAACTTAAAACTCAAATTAAAAGTTGTTTGAATCCGGCTATCCTCTCGCGATTTTACGGATATCCAACCACAGTGGAAATTAATTACCCAAAAGAAAGGGAAAAAATAAAATACCATTGGCCTATTTATCTTCTTTCGACCATCCTTGATCGAAATCAAATGCCACGCATACCTCCTTCAGCGGCGCGTGTTCCACGCATTGCCAATGAAATTGTATTACACTAGGTTTAAGGAGGCCAAGCACGCTTGGGAGGCACGGCTTGCGGAAACAGCAATCCACCATCATCTTCTTCACCACCCTCTCTGAAAAACATAAATCTGCATTCACACAGTAATACCAATTAAAATCAAAATCAGGGCATCACTCAGAGATGGTCTAATATCTTGCTGGCATGCATTATTATCATATTTTATAGGTTGAAAATAAAATAAACCCATCTACTAATTTAATATTAGTGATACCATTAATGGCTGGCGAAATTTTTCTGTAAAATCCTATCAGGATTGATTCATATTAGCAATAGATTTTAGTGTTGGTTCAGTTACATAACAGGCCAAACTCTATGTAATGTAACTGATAAACAACATTTATTCCTCTGTAATCAGGGATGTATTTTCTCTTATTTCATATGGGGAAGCTGTGGTTCGCCCAAAACACGTAACAAAATAACACATGATAACCATATATGTCCATAGATAGTTAACCTCTTAATTTGGTATATAAATGATCCAAATATTTCACCATTTTCTCAAAATTTCTTGAAAAAATTTGGAATATGTACAAGCTTGAAGTTAAAGGCTAATTAAGAAGTTGCCAAGCAATAATGGGTTCCAGAGAGGAGAGTAACTGAAACTAGAAAGCTTCCAAAATGAGCAAAATGGGGAACAGAGAACAGCTCAGAGTCTGTTTATGCAATAAAAATAATCTCTGCTCATTTTTTTCTTCTGCCTGAGAAACATAGTTGAACAAATTAGTTGTGTAAATGAAGGCAGAGGCTGAGTCTCTTCGTCCCTGCGCGTGAACCCATGTAGCGATATCTCTGTATTAAAAAAATATAAATGTGCAGAAAGAAGAAATATATATAAATTAAGAGAGAGGCATCCAAGGAGTGGTGTGGTGGTGGAGGTGGGAGGTTCAGTTTTTTTGTTGATCTCAAGGCGCTGGTTTTACTTTTGTTTAATGTTTTACTTTGTTTAAGTGTGTGTTTTCTGTTTTTCGAGTTGCTGGTTGTTTGAGTTTTGAGTTCAAAACAAGCAAGAAATATATTCAGCAGCACGGAGAAAGAGAGCAAACCAGCAAAAAACCTCAATGATGCAAACCCGAGAAGGAAACTTTGGAATTTGAGGCAAATGTCGATGATCAGCTCGAGGCAGTCCTTCTTCTTCTCCTTCTCATTCTATTATCTCTCTTCTTTGCCTTTCTTTTTCTTCTTCGCTCTTATTCTCTCTACTCTCTTAACTGTTGCATCTCAAAACCATGAAGCCTCCATTCTCTTTTCATGGCTACACTCTTCTGCTTCACCACCATTATCTTCTTTCTCCAACTGGAACATTCTTGATGCTAACCCATGCAACTGGACCTCCATCACTTGTTCTTCACGGGGGTTTGTCACTGAAATCGCTATGCAGTCTGTTCCTCTTCAACTACCGATACCAACCAATATCTCCTCTTTTCGCTCTCTCCGTAAACTTGTCATTTCTGATGCTAATCTCACTGGAACTATCCCGGTTGATATTGGTGATTGTGTTGAACTTAAAGTTCTTGACTTTAGCTCAAACAGTCTGGTGGGTTCCATCCCTTCAAGTCTTGGCAAGCTACAGAACCTTGAAGACTTGATCTTGAACTCTAATCAGCTTACTGGGAAAATCCCGGTTGACTTATGTGACTGTAGAAACATGAGGAATCTACTGCTTTTTGATAATCGCCTAGGCGGGAATGTGCCTCCTGAGTTAGGGAAATTATCAAATCTTGAAGTGCTTAGAGCTGGAGGGAACAAGGACTTTGTGGGGAATATTCCAGATGAGCTCGGTGATTGCAGCAATTTGACTGTTTTGGGATTGGCTGATACAAGTGTTTCAGGTTCTTTACCAGCTTCACTGGGTAAACTAAGCAAGCTACAAACATTGTCCATATATACTACAATGATCTCTGGTGAGATTCCTCCCTCTATAGGTAACTGTTCTGAGCTTGTAAATTTATTTCTGTATGAAAACAGTCTCTCAGGATCAATTCCTCCAGAGATAAGTAAACTTCAGAAGCTTGAAAAGTTGTTTCTGTGGCAAAATAGTCTTACTGGGTTTATCCCAGAAGAGATTGGTAATTGTAGTAGCTTAAAGATGATTGATCTCTCTTTAAATTTCCTATCTGGGACTATACCATTGAGTTTAGGAGGCCTTTTGGAACTGGAAGAGTTTATGATTAGTGATAACAATGTGTCTGGTTCTATACCTTCCAATCTATCCAATGCTACAAATCTCTTACAGTTGCAACTAGATACAAATCAGATTTCAGGTTTGATCCCTCCAGAACTTGGGAAGCTGTCAAAGCTCACTGTATTTTTTGCCTGGCAGAACCAACTTGAAGGAAGCATTCCCTCAAGTTTGGCTAGTTACACCCATCTACAAGCTCTAGACTTGTCTCACAATTCACTCACTGGAGTCATTCCTGCTGGTTTGTTTCAGCTTCAAAACCTCACTAAACTTCTCTTGATTGCCAATGACATTTCTGGTTCTATACCAACAGAAATTGGCAATTGCAGCTCTCTTGTGCGGTTGAGGCTTGGAAATAATCGCATTGCTGGTGGGATTCCACGAGAAATTGGGGGTCTCAAGAGACTAAATTTTCTTGATCTATCAAGCAACCGCCTTTCTGGGTTAGTCCCTGATGGGATTGGCGATTGCACAGAACTGCAAATGATAGACATCAGCAACAACACTTTACAGGGTCCCCTGCCTAACTCATTGTCATCACTATCTGGTCTACAAGTCCTGGATGTTTCAGTTAATCAATTTGGGGGCCAGATTCCAGCAAGCTTGGGGCGCCTTGTGTCATTGAATAAGCTAATTCTGTCCAAGAACTCCTTCTCTGGAGTGATACCTTCATCTCTTGGCCTCTGTTCAAATCTCCAATTGCTTGATCTAAGCGACAATGGGCTAACTGGTAGCATCCCAGAGGAGCTTGGTCAAATGGAAGCCCTTGAAATAGCTCTCAACCTCAGCTACAATGGACTCACTGGGCCAATTCCGGCTCAGATATCTGCTCTGACTAAGCTTTCGATCTTAGACCTTTCACATAACAAGCTTATGGGGAATTTGGTTGCACTTGCAGAGCTAGATAATCTTGTGTTGCTGAACATCTCTTACAATAACTTCACAGGTTATCTCCCTGACAAAAAGCTCTTTAGAGAGTTATCACCATCTGAACTAGCAGGAAATGAAGGCCTTTGTTCTTCAAGCCGGAATTCGTGTTTCTTGAGTGATGTTGGCAGGGCAGGACTGGCAGGAAATGAAAATGATGCTAGGTGCTCGCGGAAACTTAAAGTAGCAATTGCGTTGCTCATTACATTGACAGTGGCAATGGCAATTATGGGGACACTTGCATTGATTCGAGCACGCAGGACTATTAGAGATGCTGATGAATCTGAGTTGGGGGACTCTTGGCCATGGCAATTCATTCCATTCCAGAAGCTGAATTTCTCAGTAGAGCAAGTTTTGAGATGCCTAGTAGATGCCAATGTGATAGGAAAAGGATGTTCTGGGGTTGTATATCGCGCTGATATGGAGAATGGTGAAGTCATTGCAGTGAAGAAACTCTGGCCAACAACCATGGCTGCAACTAATGGACGTAATGATGAAAAGAGTGGAGTTCGGGATTCCTTCTCTGCGGAGATAAGAACACTTGGCTCAATTCGCCATAAGAATATTGTTAGGTTCTTGGGTTGTTGTTGGAACCGAAACACTCGATTGCTTATGTATGACTATATGCCTAACGGGAGCTTGGGCAGTCTCCTTCATGAGAGGACTGGAAACTCCCTGGAATGGAAACTTAGGTATCAAATTTTGCTTGGGGCAGCTCAAGGCCTGGCATACTTGCACCACGATTGTGTTCCTCCTATAGTTCATAGGGACATTAAAGCCAACAACATTCTCATTGGCCTTGAATTTGAACCTTACATTGCTGATTTTGGCCTAGCCAAGCTTGTTGATGATGGTGATTTTGCACGTTCATCCAACACAGTAGCCGGCTCTTATGGATATATAGCTCCAGGTAAGCCTTTTTTCTATATAAATAGTTCGGTATTCACTCATTCTATTATACTGTCACTCTTATTCTTATAGCTATTGTTTTGCATAATCAAATAGTTCAAATGAATGTCTACAATTGAATATGAATCTGCAAACTATTCAATATGCTGTCCTGTCAGATCTTTTTGAGTCTCAAATTAACTTATTCAAAGCTATTTCAACTACCTTAAACTAACATTTTCTGGTCTGTTCAGAATATGGATACATGATGAAGATCACAGAGAAGAGTGATGTTTATAGCTATGGTGTTGTGGTGCTCGAAGTCTTGACAGGGAAGCAACCGATTGATCCAACAATACCGGATGGTGACCATGTGGTGGATTGGGTGAGACAGAAGCGAGGAGGGATAGAAGTACTTGATCCAAGCCTACTATCTTGTCCGGAGGCAGAAATTGATGAAATGATGCAAGCATTAGGCGTAGCCTTACTATGCATAAATTCATCTCCGGATGAGAGACCGACTATGAAAGATGTGGCTGCAATGCTTAAAGAGATAAAACATGAAAGAGAGGAGTATGCCAAAGTTGATGTCCTCCTCAAGGGATCACCAGCAACTGATTTTCAAGATAATAGAAACTTAAGCAGAATTCCAGCCCCGTCTTCATCGAAACAACAGAGTTTCCATCTGAAAAGCAATAACACAAGCTTCTCTGTCTCCTCACTGCTTTACTCATCTTCCCCTAGTACCAAAATGAGTTTTAAGTGAAAATCTAGTACCAGTTTATTCTCTTACAAATCTCTTTTGGTTTTTATTTTATTTTATTTTATTTATTGTTATGTAAAGAAGAAAAAAGGGTGTTATTTATTATAACTTAATGCAGAAAAACAAATAGAGCCAACACTTGCAAGTTTGGCTTTTGGAGTCCTGAGTACATTGCAAACAGCTTCAACTTCCTTCAGAACTTTCCAAGCTTCTGATGGCTTTTTGCATCTTATGTCTTCATATAATTCTTGAAAAACAACATACACTGGCATTGTCATCATAGTCTCATAGACCATGCAAATTGAGCAATTTGATTTGTTAAGACATAGAATTGGTTTTCCTTATTGGCAGAAGGAAAGAATTGGGAAGTGTGTTAAATGATTGTCATAAGCTGAGAGGATATCTTTGAAATGAAAGGATTTTTAGGAAGGATAGAAAGAATCTAGTAAAAAGTTGATGAAGAGCTTAGTGACAAGATAACTCACAGTGAAAGATAGTGACTGAATTGACACAAATTTTTATGCAGAGAGAGGAATGGGATGGGTCCTTTAATGAATCAGGTCCCTGATGCCCTTCAGGTGTGCCTGCATGATGAAGTTTGGCTGCTGCCACTTTTTATGGTTCTTCAGTAAGTAAAAACCACATGGGTAGTTTTAAATGCCAACAAGGGTACTATATATATAAAGGTATAAGTTTAAGTATTTTTTAATAATATTTTAATGTTAAATTTTTAATTAATTTAATATGATAATTATAAAACTAACTACTGAATTTAAAATTTTATTTATTTAATATAATTAGTACACTTTTAAAAGAATGAACTAATTCGAATATAATTTCTTGATATTAAAAAATCTAGTGTCAAAGAATTGATTCCGGAATTCACCTTCACTACCTTTTGAAACTTTTAGACTGCTGTACTCTTTTTCAGGACTGCACATTCAGGTGCTAATTGTTGATCAATAGGCTGAATGACTATTTCCCAGGCGAACTTTGACGAGACAATAATTTTTCATCTTACTTTTTTACTAAAAACCTGTAGATGAAGATATAGAAAAGTCATACCGCACAAATCTGAAAAAATATCAATTAAAAAAAAATATTAATCAATGATAAAATAAAACAAAAATTATGAAAATATTCCCTTCCTCGTCTCATCGTTATGTCCAACTCTCTAGTAGACCTCAATATGGTCCATAGCTGTGTTGTTTTTTTTTCCCTCAAATGGCTATTTAGTATTTACAACAAAAACTTCTCTCCTTCTCCCTCTGCCTCTCCTTCCCAAATGGAAAGCTATTCTGACTCTCCTTACCCCAACTCTGGCGGCTCTTCCCTGCACTCTTGAGAAATTTATTGCAAGAATCGCTCATGGGACTAGAAGGATTTTTGGTTAATGCGCTGCCCAGACTACATTTTTGATAGTTGAAATCGAGTGGCGTTGGTGTATTTTAGGATGGCAAACGTGAGATGCTTACGAGACTTGCATCCTAATTGAAAAGTGTGTGTTTTCTGATGCGATATTCAATTGACTTTAAACTTGTTAGGATCTTTTAAGTGTCGTTATTCCAAAGCTCATAATAAAAGTTTTTTTTATGCCTCTTTATGACAGTAAATCCCTAGGGGATGGGTAAAACCCCGTGAAAAAGGGGTAACTTTCCTGTAGTTTCAGATTGGATGCAACTGTTACGATTTTTTTCTCAACTCTTTTTATTTCCATTGAATCCCAAAATGCAAGTGAGACGAAATCGAGCGGCAGTGGACTGTTGATGCTTTAAATATTGCTACATCCTTCTATCATCGACGTCTTTTCTCTTCACTCTTTTTTTAATCACTTTTTCTCATGCAAAATAACATTTTTACCTTACAAATCCATTCGTCAAAGTTCGACCTTGTTCAATATTACCAAAATATAATGTCTGAGACAAAATTAAATAATGATGTCTCTTTTGCTTCAGAGTTCAGATTCCAAAGTGTACTGTACTTCTGATTGAAATAGATGTGTTAATTAGTTTCTAGTTTCAGCAAATTAGAATCAAGCATCCTCTGCATGAAAAGAACGCAACACATTGCAAATCTTTTGATGTTTCAGTTCACATTAACCAAAGTTTGCAAAGGGCAGTGCCCAAAACAAGTAAATTATACATCATCCTAAAGGATTCCTTACTATTGATGATTTCGAGAAAACCCTTTTGCAGTTTTCTTGCACAATTTTGTTCCAAAACCAAACATTGGTAAATGGTGGATCCAATTTACCATACATATATATATATATATATATATTAAAAGCTTAATTTGCTTTCGTTTTCATTTTTAAGAAGTTAACAAGGTGGATCCAATTTGGCTCAAATTCATAACTTTAGTTCAATTCGAAATTAGATGATTTGTCCAATTGATTATACTGTTAATCTCATCAATAACATTATTTATTTCTCTAACGATATTGTTTATCTTATTTATAACCCTTTAATGATATTATATATCGACTCAAATTAAGTATTATGAATTTGATGCAAAGTCGAATTGAGTTAACTAACATACTATTTAAAAGAGTATAATGTCTATTATCTAATAATTGAATTCCACCATATGCAGGTAGTATCAGTCATTTCAAAATGGTATTGAGATTATTTAATTCAAGTACATCCACGGAAGATAAAAATGGTGATCTTTACTCTTTTATATCATTTTAAGTCATCATGTAATTCAAAACTTAGCTTAAGACATCATGAAATGGAAGGTGAATTAAATATTTATTGCATAATAACAAAAGGAGATGTTGATCTTGAGGATGAACAAATTATACAACATATTACTTCTTGTCCATAATTTTGTCCTTGATGGCTTCAGCGGTTGCCTTGGTCGCATCTGAGACTAAACCCTTTACTTTATTTGTGACTTCTTCTGTCATTTTGTTCACCTGAATTTCCACAAACCCTTAAGGCGTTATTAATAGTTAACAAAAACTTGGGGATTTTTACATCATTGAGGAACTCTAGAAATCTATTAACCCTAATATGTTATTTTGAATACCAAAATGCCCTTGTTCCTATCCTTCTAAAACGCACAAAAAATTTCTTTTTGAGATGACTTTAATAAACTCCATAACCCGTATCAATATTTTTTACATCCTCATGTTTCAATAATTGTTTCTTAACCTCCTACGTTAGCTTCTTTATTTATCCATATGTTCAATAAAATACATGAATTCAATCTATTTTAATTTATAAAAAACAGACAAGATGAGAGAAATAAGATAATAGGGTTAGGATTTGCTATATCTTAAGTCCTCTAAGTTGATTGGAAAGTCTTGTTGTTAATATTAATGTATAATCAACTAGATAAATTGGATCACTATCACAGTGATAAGACTGTGTATATAAAAGATTGAGCAACATTATATATAAATATTTTTGAGTGTGTGTATATATATATATATATATATATATATATATATATATATATATATTATCATATGATTAAGTGTTATTTTATTATTAATTTAAATTCAACTAATCACATAATGCTATATTATATATGTATTTATTTTTGTATTCAAAAGTATGTATGTATAATTTTATTGTAAAAGTATGGTTTGGGTTCTTACACTTCCAGCGGTTGCAGCAGCCGTCTCTTTGACATATTTACTTGTATTTTTCACTGCCTTTGCACCTTCTTTTAATGCATCCGCCGCTTCTTTGGCTTTATTGCAGGCGTCTATTATCTCTTTATCCTTTTGGGACTGTGACCGGACATTAATTTCGTTTAATTACCTCTTCAATATCACATTGTAATTCATAAAAACACATCAAAATACATAAAAACCATGCATGTTGTTCGTCCAATATAATGCAGAATTCTGTAAACTTACTTGTGAATATCTGCGGGTAGCATTCACCCACAAATTTCTGCCCAGCAACGATCTGGGAAATCTTGCAGTTGCCATTTTGTTTAATTCTTGTTACAGTTATTTTGATGTAGCAGATCACTTATATAATGGCGAGGAGAATTCTGTTCAATCGCCACTTGTCACTTGTGCCAACATTTTTTCGTTTGTCCATGGATCACTGTCTCCTGTTAATCCATGGGGACATCCATCAGTGATTTCAGGAATAACCGTTTTCTCTTCCATTCATAGTAATTTTTTCTATTTGTTTTTCTGGTTGTTTTTAATTTTTGGTTTTGGCACTTGTAATTAATTGTTAATTTCAGATTGGATCCGTTGTTTTCGGTCATATTTTGATGGGTTGATTGCTAAATTAATGGATTTAGAGAGACAGGCATGGATATATGTTTTGTCGGGGAAGATAATACAGTATAAATTTTTAAAGAAATTTTTGTACGCTATTTTAGCTCTTCTCAAGTAAAATCTATAGAATTTAGATTACATTATGGCCAAAAGAATCATTCCCACCCAAAGATTAATCGATAGTGTAATTCTCATCTATTAAATTTGAAAAATCAAAATATTCATCTATCAGTAGTTAAAATTAATAAAATCTATTAGTATTACAAATAAAAAAATTATTTAACTGATAATATTAAAAATAAAATAAAATTTTATTCTATTTTTTCATATAAATTTAAAAAATTAATAATTTCTTTCAGTTTAGGTTTGAAAATTTATCTTTTCCCCTCGTAGTGTTTTATTACTTTCCAATAACAGACACCCCATTCAAATTTCAGAACATTGAGGTTACACCTCTATAAAATACATCTCTTTTCAATAATTCACTCCTGTGCATCATCAATCATTTTTTCAGTATCCTCTTCCTCTTTGATGGTATTTTTGACACAAAAACCTATCCTATTTTGGCTGAAATTGAGTGAGATGTTCGACTCTTTCGCTTGATTTCGGGTCAACCTTCTCCTTCCTCTTTTGTCGTTCCACAAACCATAAAGTAAACAGACAAATATGAGTTCGGTAGCTTACAAACTTCTGTTCTGCTATTCTTTTTAGAATACAAGTGACACGATCAGTTTGGGTTCCTTGAGTAGGGTTCGCATTTATATCCCTGCTTGTACCCACTACTCGGATAGGCAAAGGCTTTATTATATTATTCTTCCTCAATTCAATGAAAACATATTTTTTTTATTTTTTAGAGTTTTGGTACAATGAGCGGAATTTTAATTGATGATATTTTCGATGAATCATGGCACGCAGAAAATAAAATGTGGTTGAGAAATAATTAAAGACAACTAAAAATAAAACTATAAATATGAACTTCAAATTGAGGTTGACCTTGATACTAATATTAAATTCAAATATTTTATTCAATAAAATTATATACACATATTTTTTATACATAAATAATATATTATCATATAATTGAATGAGTTTGAATTCAAAATAAAGAAGATTTATTCATATGATGATACGTTATTTTTATACTCAAATTATGTATTAAAACTGTATATATATAATATTGATTTATCTTATTAAATACTTATTTCCTTCTATTGGCTTGTCAAGATATGTATTTGTAAATAATTCCATTGCACACCCCGTTGCTTTCTCCTTGTCTTCTCCTGTACTTGGCAAGGCGCTCTGTCACATGGATCTTGAGCCAACAAAGGGTACTTCTCCTTTCATAACTCATCGATATATACTAGGATTATATACGAGTGATTCAACAATGAGTTTTTTATGGTGGAGGACAGAAGCCTTCTTATGCACAGGATTGGAACTGAGTTCTACCCCTGTAAGCTTGAGAGCCCATTCCATTCATGTGCAAAAAACTGGCTCAAGTTGATCCTTTAACTTCACTTCGCCCACGCTCATAAACTTTGATATCAAATTTTTAGTGCTTTAACTACCCCAAAAAAAAAAAAAACAAAAGAAGAAATGATTAGTGCTTCATTAATGGTTCTTCTTTATAAGTAAAACATATGCCTATTTTCATATGCAGCCACGCTATGATGTTTACTCGAATAATTTATTCGAATTGGATTGTTCTTTCGATACTAAATCATTTATAACGAATAAGTTAAATTTTGAGTATAATAATTAATTTTGTAACTATTATATTAGGTAAATTAAAATTTTAATTTTAAAATATAATTTGAAAGAATTTTAAACTCTACCCTGTTTCCATGAAATCCCAACATTTCCACTCAAAACTCTTTAGAGGCAGCCCTTCTTTGTTTTACCAAGTCCGTGTTTCGTATGAAAAATTAACAGTGGGCCTCTGAGAAGTACTGCGTTTCTTGTCAAAGTATAGCAGGATGTTTCTTGGAAAGCACATAAAACTTTGACATTTATCATATTCATATCCGTAATTAGGATCTGTATAATTTGGAAATTGATAACATATTTACTAAAATGTAAAAACTGAGGTATTTCTTTCTGTGCAAAAACATGTACTTGAAACCCGACATCTTCATAAGTAATCAAATCAGGCATCTATTTTAAATGACAATGGAAATAGTTGAGAAGTTTTTCATGAAGCAACGAGAACTTAACTCTGCGTCACAAATTCCAGGGCACCGAGGTAGAGAGGGATCCTTTGTTCTCTCCACTCAAAATTTTTGTATCCTATAATATCTTTCTTTAGATAAATATTCTTATCTAGAGTATAGATTTGAAGAGATGTATTAACTTAAAACTTTTATCTCAATAAATAATGAAATAAAAACATGACTTACAACTCAAACCCCATGCAGTGTGCAAAAAACTGTAAGCACACATTGAATAAAATCATTGTATCAATAGTAATCCATAATAATCATCCACAAATTACAAGGTGTTTGAAATAAAAATTACATAATAACTGTGCATAAAACAAACCCAACAATTACATAAGTAAGGTCCACAAACATAATGATTGAAATGCGTCTTGTCTCATGCAACATCCCAAATTGACCTTTTGACTCTCTCGTCACTCCATTGATCCAATAACTTACCTGTAAAACCACAAAAAGAATACGATGAATAATAAATAGATGACTTTTCGGCACATTGCACACGATTCAAAACAATGAATAGGTGTTCCATTCTTAGTCTCAATGTGGTAATCTCATATGGATGACAAATGTCAAACGATGTATATCGATATATATGTTAGCCTAGTGAAAGTATATGACATCTCAAATGTCTATCATAAAAGTGCACCCAATGCACTTGTTGGTTAGACTTTAGGCTAAAGATATCATATTACATTAGGAGTGAGACCTCAAGTCTCTCCCAATATTGCACAAGCATCTTAGATGCTAAGACACTTGTGTTAGCCTATGCATGAGCATCCCAGATGCTAAGATGCCCAGTGTCCGAGCATAATAATCATATAGATATCAAGGTCACACTGACTAGCTTTGATGCTTTCAATATTACACTACACACAACTCGGTAGCTAAAATAAAGATATACGTCATTTTATATTTTCGACTTTGAATCATTTTAATCACGGTTTATGTCGTTGTCCACACAGTTGAACACCCGTAAAATACTCAACTAGCTCATTCTACCTTCGTTAAGGCCATAATAATCTCTTTCCCCTGGTTCTCCTCTCTTAGGGGTAAAATTGTCCTTTCACATCCTTGGACGGGTGTGACTAACTCCATGCGTGCTTATTTATAGAATTTCCAAATATATACAGATGTCCTACTCCCTAAGGGACGACTGTATATCCCAAAAGACATTGCGTCTCAAATTGCAATTAACACGATCGTGTTAATCTAAACTATCACACACGAATACATGTCCCATATGACACGGATGTGTGTCCTTTCCCCATTCCAAACACTCAGTTCTCTCTGCACACACGGGACTAAACCAAAGCTAAGACACACTCGTGTCTCTGATATCTGATACGGGCGTGTACCGCACTTCTGCAGATTATGACCTTGCTGGATTCTGCTGTTTTCCAGCCAACCAACACCAAGTAAGGGCCCAGAATTAATTATACCAATTCGCTAGTATTCAAGCCTACCACGCGTGTTTTTATCCTTCCTTTCTATTCCTCAACAACACTAACGGAACACAAATCACAAAATCAAAACAACCAACACCATACATGCCTTCCCCCAAATCAATAAAGGGATAAACAAACAATCAGATTTACCATTACAACCAAGTCATAATCATATCTAAATCATTATTTATTACCCCCATAACATGAAATTACCCCTGAAGAACTCAAACAACACAACCATACAGTTCAACGCGCAACAAAAAATAGCAGAACATAACTACATATGCTATTCAATGTATTTAACCATTAATCACATTCAAAATCATTTTACCAAGCGCATCTTATCATCATCATGCCGAAAACCCTTACTAAAATATAGGATTATAATATCAAATCTCAGTCCGTAGTTCATTCAAAGCAAAGAGTCACCGTACTTACATATTTCATATCTAGCTACTTCACATTTCCTGAATTTAGGTAACCCTTAGCAGATTTCATATCACCACTATACATCAATTCTCAATTCAAAGCCTTTCTAAATGAATGGATTATAATGAATAAATGATTTCGATTAAGTTCTGTTTTTTCCTAGTTATCTTTACATACACAATGCATGCAGTGCAATTTGCATTGAATAATTGCAAATTAAATTGTCTGGATGATAAGAAGGAAATTTAGCCAAAAAACAAAATAGAAAAAGAAAATACTGGGAATAAGAGGATGTAATAAAACTTAGCACAATAAATGTCTTGGTACAAAGGAAAGGTAAAATATTCAGGCACACATAAGAAACAGATATAAAATACAACTGAGATAAGAATAGAGAACCAAGACGTTGGTGTGATGCGAACCTGGACACAGGAACCTTGCAAGAATCAAGACATAGATGACATTTATTCATCAAGATGAACGTCCGGGACACGAGCAATCTTCGAATCATCAAGTCTGCAGCTTTCACTCAGAGCAGGACAACCTTCGATCTTCAGTTGTCTGAGGGCAGTAAGGCGTTGCATCCCTTCTGGAAGACATGGCAAACTCGGGCAATGAATAATCTCAAGTGTTTGAAGTGATGTGAGATTTTGCAGCCACTCCGGTAGTTTTACCAATTCGAGACACCTTTCAATTTTCAAGCACTGTAAAGTGTTTGCCGATCCTTGAAGAATAAGCTGAGGCAAATCCACTAATGACGGCAAATTTATGATCACAAATGTTCGAACTGCCAAACGAAGTTTATCATTATCGTCTCCTCGAAATTCCATCTTCAAATTAAGCTTTTCGCAGTCATGAATACATAGCTTCTGTAATCTCTTTAGGTCCTTGATACCATATGGCAACGAGGTCAGAGGACAATATGCAATATACAATGTTCGGAGGCCTGTTAGACCTTGCATTCGTTCAGGAAATGTTACCAGATTCTCGCATAGATATAAAGACAAAAATCGAAGAGAACTCAAACACTCGATTCCATTTTCTTGTAGTTGTTGCTCTTTTGTGGTTATTTCCATGTATCTAAGGGAGATCATTTTTTGTATTTTGTGAGGCAACTTTTTAAGCTCTAAACAACCACTAAATAAAAATGTCTCCAACTTCTGAAGGTGACAAATAGATCTAGGAAGTGTCTTCAACCATTTATTAAATCTCAAGTCAAGATATCTTAAATGTATCAATGTACCGATAGAGTCTGGCAAGACTTCAAAATTCATCCCTCTCAAGGATAATAGTTGGAGGTGTTTGAATTTGGGTAGACATGTATTGATAATTGATACACTAATATGCTCGCATTTTTCAATAACAATAATGGATCGAACCATCTTTGATCTGTTAAATAGAACTTTTGGAGGTTCTTGATGTTCGAAATCCAAGCCAATGAAGGAAAAATGTCGCACGCTCTCATCAACTATTTGGTTTTTGGATTGTATCATGGTACACTCACTTTTTGCCACTAATATTGCAAGATCGTGGAAAAGATCATGCATTTTAAACGTATAATATAAATGATTTTTATCTTCATCAAAATCCTCTATAAAACACCTTAACCATAAATCTTTCATACATCTCATAGCAACATCTTCTAACTCTTCATTTCCGTTATTAAAGTTTGAAAGAAGACCATGTGCAATCCAAAATCTGGTCACGTCATCACTATCATATTTAAAATCCTTTGAAAATAAAGAAAGGTAAGCAAAACATCGTTTTAAGTGAGACGGTAAATAATCATAGCTCAATTTCAATGTTGGTAAGATGTCTTCCTCTTCCTGTTTCAGCTTCCAGATGTCACTTTTTATTCTCAACCATTCCTCTTCATTGGTGGTGGCATAAAGTGAACTCCCTAAACTTCTTATAGCTAATGGAACTCCTTTACATTTTCCAACAATTTCCTCCGCTATTTTAATGAGGTTTGGAAAATGTTTCCCTTCGCCATCTTCGAATGCCCACTTCTTAAACAATGATAAAGAATTCTTAAGGGAAAGACCTTGCATCAAATGTGGGGAAGCAGTGCCCATTATTTCAGCAACTCTTTTACTACGTGTGGTCACAATAATTTTACTTCCCTCGACATGATTCAACAGAAGATTTTTCAATTCCACCAATTTATCTGGTTGTTCATTCCACACATTATCTAAAACAAGCAAAAACTTTTGACGAGCCAAAATTTGTTGCAAATACATGGGTATTTCATTGGCTTTTAACTTGGCACAATCCTCATGTGTTACAGAGTAAATAATTTCTTTCATTAATCTGCTAACATTAAAGTCATCCGAGACACGTACCCACATTTTTAATTCAAAGTGCCTATTGACCCTTTCATCATTGAAAACCATTTGACAAAGAGTGGTTTTACCTAAACCCCCAATTCCAACAATCGGGATGATGGAAACATTATCCTGGTTTGGTTCTAACAAAAAGCTTATGATTTTTTCTTTATCCATCTCTCTTCCTATGATAACAGAGGCTTGGAAGAAGGAAATAGTTTCCCTCTCCCTTCGAATTACATGCCTAACTTCAACATGACTCTCAACAAGATGAAATTTTAGCCTATCATCTGCGATCTTGTCTAACCTTTCTCTAATTTCCTCGATCTTGTGACCAATTTTAACAAGATTACAGCTTGAAAAGCATTGGCATACCTTTAATGCTGAGCTCCCCTGCTGTCTCCTCGAAGTTTGAAGCTCAAATTCTTCTAAAACGTCCTCAGCATAAAAAAGAACATCTCTGAGCTTCCCAAGCCAGTCGCGCAGCTGATGATCTTGAGTCTGCTTTTTCTCGGCATCCAAAAGCACTGCTCTGATGGTGGTCATGGTTCCCTGAAGTCCTTTTAAATCATTTTCGAGATTACACAATAACCACAGTTCCCCAGCTATAAGAGAAGCTATCTTCTTCAAAATTTCAGATGCCATGTCAGATACAATTGCTTCCGCCATGTGTTCTTGGAAGAAACAAATTAAGAGAGCAAGAATTAGCTTTGAAATAGGGATGAATTAGGTAAGAATGAATGTCTCCTCAAATATGAAGCTTATAATTTAAAAAAATGCTGAAAAAGGTAACATAATAGGAATAAAAGAATTCGTGCGACTCAAGGAGGCTTTCTTTTGCTCAATGATATATTCTCACAACACTTCATGAGGAAGAAGAGAGAGCCTATCGATCTTCTTCAACATGTAATTGAGTCGCAATGCTAAATAGAATCGATTCCGCCATGTCTCTTAGAAGAAATAAATTAACTCAACCTGCATAAACTTTCTAAGATCCTTGAATTATATTTAAATATTAGAAATTTATGATTCAACAATTGTATTAGATAAGCCAAATAGCCCATTAATATGTTAAGTGATGGTACGCCAAAGAGGTGGATTTTGATTTTATTTTTTTTTAAAATTAGACCATGTTTAAATTGATCTTTCATATGCTCCTAATGGGTTGTTTGGGTAGTAAAAGGGTGAACATCCAACATGGAGAGTTTGAATTCAAATCTTCAATAACATACCAAAATTAGACACACGTGCGCGCGCACACACACGCACATAAATATGTATGTATTTTTTCCTTTTGTGTCAAAGAAGGTGAGGTTGGCTTTTGAGTCATGTATAACAGTGTAAATGGAAAATATGATGGAATGAAACAAGTTGGTAATTCTGACAGTGTTTGGATTAAATGTTTTCAATATGATTTTATTTTAAATTGAATTTATATGTTAAGGGTCTTCTGAGACATACAATCTGAAGACAAACTACCACCTTTCTACTGCCAAAAGCCCCTGCTACTTCGTAAAAACTTGATTAAAATTATCTCGGAATCAGCTTGTGAATTTACATAATTTATATTCCTTTAAATTTCTTTTTATTAAATATTTAGTGAAGTTCTAGTTTTGATACAGAAAAATGAATTTTGGAAACCATATAGCCCAGTCAAGATATTGCAACACAAGCCACCATAATACTGATGTCCATGGTGAAAATTTTGGTGACTAATGGTTCCAACCAGTAAAGAAGTGGAGCCCATATATACAATAAAGAAAATTCCATGCTTCAATAAAGAAAAAAGATGCAATATGATCCTCTAAGAAATGTATTAAAGATGTGGAAAGTGTGCCTTATTTGCTTCTTCCAAGGATTTGTGTATAATTGCAAAAAGAGAATAGGTGTAACTTGAGTTGTAAGGTGAGCATGATTGCAAAAGAGAATAAAAGTGACTTGACTTGTAAAGCAAGTAATTAATACTTGAGGAAATGATGTGTAGAATTGAGGATAGAACTCTGATTTTTGCATGCCTTAAAAGGGATAGTTTTATTGGTAAAACATATTAAATCTCTAATTACAGGGATTTGGGTTTAAGATTTAATGGTGTTATATTAAAATCAGACTTTTAACTTACTTTTTATAATGATTATAGGGATAGTTACTAAGCTTTGCAATATAAAGTTTTTCTATTTTGATTCATATTTCTAGTTTGAGTTAAATTTTAATTTCAATTTCAGTTCTTGGAAGGCCTATTATGAATTTTCTTGCACTTAGTTTTATTATAGGATAGAATAATAATTCATGTACTAACAAGTAAAATACAAATAGAAACATTGCCATATTATTATGACATATCAATATTTATATTTTTATTTGTGTCTATTGTTAATGGTATAATATTACCCAAATATTAAAAAAAAAAATTTATTCTTTCTCAATTCAATGAAAGCCTTTTTTTTTTTTTTGCCTTCAGAGTTTTGGTACAGTGGGCATAATTTTAATTGATGATATTATTGATGAATTAGACATTTTAAGGATTCGCAATAATGTTACAAAAACAATGAAGTAGATTGGCAATAATGTTACACAAACCATAAAGTAAACAGTCAAGTATGACTCCGGTAGTTCATAGACTTCTGTTCGACTAATCATTGTAGAGTAAAAGCGGCATGATCAGTTTGGGTTCTTCTAGTTTAGGTTAAATCTTAGTTTCAATTTGAGTATTTCTTAGGATTGTATGTGTTTTATTGCACTTAGTTTTATTATGGGATAGATTAATAATTCATGCTTTAATTGGTAAAATAATAAAATATAAATATAAACACATATGTATCATCATAACGCAACGCATTAATATTATATTCTTATTAGAACAATATTATGTGTATTTACTTTAAGTATATATATGAGTATACACTTATATGTGTTATTATGCGATTGAGTGATTTTAAATTAAGAATAAAGTAACATTTAATCACATGATAACACATATAAGTGTATACCCATTTATATACTTAAAGTGGATACACATAGTACTGTTCTATTAAATGTCATGGCACAAGAAAAATATTAAAGACAACTAAAAATAAAATTATAAATATGAACTTCAAACTGAGGATAACCTTGATGTTAATACTAAATCCAAATATCTTATTTACTAAAATTATACATATATATATATTTTACATAAATGATTTGTTATCATATAATTAAATGAGTTTGATTTAAAGATAAAATAGTATATAATCACACAATGATACATTATCTGTATACTCAAATTGTATACAAAAAATATGTACACATAGTATTGCTTTATCCAATTTATTCTCCAAAATACTTGTTTCCTTCTATTAGCTTCTCAAGATATACATGCAAATAGTTCTATTGCACACTCCATTGCTTTCTCCTTCCCTTCTCCTGTAGTTGGCAGCAAGCTCTGTGTGCTTCCATGATCAAACTCTAATTAAATTCGAACACACACACACACACATATATTGAGTACCTTTTCATCAGCAAATTTTAGCTCAGAAGCGAGCCAAGGCTCTGTCACATGGATCTTGAGTCAACAAATGGTACTTCTGCTTCCATAACTCATCGATATAGTTTAGGATTACGAGTGATATTTCAGCAAAGGTTTTGTCATGGTGGAGGGCACGACCCTTCTTATGCACAGGATTGGAATTGAGTCGTGCCCCTTTAAGCTTGAGAGCCCATTCAATTCATGTGCAGAAAAAAAAAAAAAAAAGGCTCAAGTTGATCCTTTAACTTCACCCGGCCCATGCTCATAAACTTTGATATCAAATGTTTAGTGCTTTACTAATGGTTCTGCTTTTTAAGGAAAATATATGCCTATTTACACATGCAGCCATGCTATGATGTTAAAATAAATGATAATGGAGGTTATTACATGAATCTGGTATTTGAATTATAAAATATAGGTAATGTGACATATACTTTATTAATTGGAGCGGGTACTTCTTCGTTTTTCTTTTTTTTAAAATAAAAAATCCTATTTGAATTAAATTACTTTTTCAGGACTAAACTAATGATATTGAATAAATAAAATTTCAGATATAATGACAAATCTTATAATTATTATATTAATTAAGTCAAAAATTTAATTTTAAAGTATAGTCACAAAATATTTAAATTCATACCTTTGTGCATGAAATCCCTGAATTAACGGTCAAACTCTCCAGGGACGATACTTCCTGATTTACCAAGTTTCTGCTTCATATGTAAAATTAACAGTGGGCCTCTGAAAAGTATTGCATTTCTTGTCCAAGTGTAGCAGGATGTTTCTTGGAATGAACACAAAACTTTGACCTTATAACATATGCATATCCGTAGTCAGGATGTGTATAATTTTAAAATTAGTGACATATTTACTAAAGACTGAGTTCCTGTGCAAAAATGTGAATTTGAAACCCGATATCTTCATAAGTAATCAAATCAGACATCAATTCTCAATAACAACTGAAATAGTTGAGAAGTTTTTCATGAAGTAATAATAACTTAACTCTACATCACAAATTTCAGGGTAGTGAGATAGACAGGAATCCTTTGATCTCTCCACTCAAAATTTTTGTATATAAACTCTAAAAAACGTATTAACTTAAATCTTTTATCCCAATAGATAATAAAAATAAAAGCATGACTTACAACATAAATATCATGCAATGTGTAAAAAAGTGTAAACACATTGAAAAAAACTATCATATCAATAGTTCAATACTAATACGTAGTAATCATTTACAAATTACAGGGTATTTGAAATCCAAATTACATAATAACAGTGCATAAAACAAACTCAATAGTTACGTAAATAAGGTCCACAAACACAATGATTGAAGTACCCCCTGCCCCATGGAAAATCCTGAATTGATTCGTTGGATCCCTCGTCGTCCTGCTCATCTAAGTACCAACCTACAAAACCGTAAAAAGAACATGATAAGTGATAAACACTCGGTAAGTATGTGACCTCTCAACACTTTGCACAAAACTCAAAACAATAAACATGTGTTTCATTATTAGTTTTAATGTGATAATCTCGAATGTTTTCTCAGCATTTTAAATGTCTATCTGAATCATTTTGACACCTAATGCCCAATCTTCATTGACAGTGTTATCCCGGATGACTAATATCAAATAATATACATTAACATCCTAAACACCTAATGAAAACATACGATATCTAAAATGTCTATTATAAAAGTACATCCAATACACTTGTTGATAAGACTTTAGGCTAATGATACCCTATCAAGTGAGTAGTAAAACCTCGGACCTCTTTTTCAAAGCCCTAAGAAAGAGAGAGTTTGAAAGAGAGAAAATAGGGAGAAAATGAGATATAGAGAGAAAAAGAGAGCCTAAGGCTTCATAGTCAATCAATTTTTTTTAATTCAATAAGAAATTACGCATTTATCTTGTTATATAACTCTTTTTTTAATTCAATGTTTTGTCCTGGTTTTCTGGCTAATTGGATATGATATTCAGCCTTACCTAATTCAAATTCACCTAACTTATATACATACATATACACACTCTGTTTTGACAAATTTAACTTTGATTTGAATTAATTAAAATAATAATATAACTTTAAATACTATATTTTATTTTATTAAAATTTTATAATAGTGCTCAAACAGTTGGACTACAAGAGTACAAAGGCAGAAAAATCAATGATTCATCCCAGATTCACAGTAAATGGTATGGCTGAATTGGTGTGTTGCAACTATCTTCTTCTACAATAATATATTTTAACAATATCTTTTTTCACAAACTTTGCTGCTCCACATTTCCCCAATTCATGTAATCCCTAACATGTCACCATTATATAGTAATTCTTAATTCGAAACCTTTCTAAATTAATAGATAATACATGATTTTGATTTACTTTTGATTGTTCCTACTTATCTTTTGCATACAAAATCCCTGCAGTGCAATTTGCATTGAATATCATATACATGTTTGAATTAATAACAATAGTGAATTGCAAATTAAATTTTCTGGTTGATAAGAAGCAAATTTAACAGAAAAAGGAAATACTGGGAATAAGAGGATGTAATGAAACTTAGCACACAATAAATGTCATGGTACAAAGGAAAAGTAAAATATTCAAGCACGCGTAACAAACAGATATGAAATACAACCGAGATGAGAACAGAGAACAAAGAAGTTCATGTGATGCGAACCTGGACACAGGAAGCTTGCAGGAATCAAAACATAGATGAAATTTATTCATCAAGATGAACTTTCCGGACATGAGCAATCTTCGACTCATCAAGTCTGCAGCTTTCACTCAGATCAGGACAATCTTTAATCTTCAGTTGTCTGAGGGCAGTAAGGCGTTGCATCCCTTCTGGAAGACGCCACAAACTCGGACAATTAATAATCTCAAGTGTTTGAAGTGATGTGAGATTTTGCAGCCACTCCGGTAGATATACTAATTTGGGACACCTTTCAATCCTCAAGCATTGTAAAGTGTTTGCCGATCCTTGAAGAATAAGCTGAGGCAAATCCACTAATGACGGCAAGTCATCGATCACAAATGTTCGAACTCCCAACCGAAGTTCATCTTCGTCTTCTCCTCGAAATTCCATCTTCAAATTAAGTTTTCTGCAGCTCGCAATATATAGCTTCTGTAATCTCTTTAGGTCCTTGATACCATATGGCAACGAGTTCAGAGGACAACCTCCAATATACAATGTTCGGAGGCCTTTGAGACGTTCCATTCCTTCAGGCAATGTTACCAGATTCTCGCATTCATGGAAAAACAAATATCGAAGAGAACTCAAACACTGTATTCCGTTTTCTCGTAGATTTTGCTCTTTTGTGGTTATTTCCACGTGTCTAAGGGAGATCATTTTTTGTATTTTTTTAGGCAACTTCTCGAGCCCTGAACAACGTCTAAATAAAAACGTTTTTAATTTTTGAAGCTGACAAATAGATTCAGGGAGTTTCTTCAACGATCTATTATATCTTAAGTCAAGATATCTTAAATGTATCAATGTACTAATAGAGCTTGGCAAGACTTTAAAATCTATCCCTTTTAAGGATAACAGATGAAGATGCTTAAATTTGGATAGATATGTATTGATAATTGATACACCAATATGTTCGCATTTTTCCATAACAATAACAGATCGAAGTGTTTTTGATCTGTTAACTAGGACTTCTAGAGGTTTTTGATCTTCGGAATGTAAGTCAATAAATGAAAAATGACGGACACTCCCATCAACTATTTGGCTGTTGGATTTTATCTCACTACACTCACTTTTTGCCACTAATATTGCAAGATCGTGCATAAGATCATGCATTTTAAATGTATAATATAAATGATCTGTATCTTCAAAATCCTCTATGAAGCATCTTGACCATAAATCTTTCATACATCTCATAGCAACATCTTCTAACTCTTCAGTTTCATTATTAGAGATTGAAAGAAGTCCATGTGCAATCCAATATGTGGTCACATCATCACTATCATATAAAAAGTTCTTCGGAAATAAAGACAGATAAGCAAAACATCGCTTCAAGTGAGACGGCAAATAATCATAGCTCAATTTTAATACTGGTAAGATGTCTTCCTTCTCCTGTTTTAGCTGCCAGATGTCACTTCCTTTTATTCTCAACCACTCCTCTTCATCGGTATTGGCAAAAAGTAAGCTTCCTAAACTTCTCACAGCTAACGGAACTCCTTTACATTTTCTGACAATGTTCTCTGTAATTTTAATGAGGTTTGGAAAATCTTTCCCTTCTCCATCTTCAAATGCGCACTTTTTAAACAATGATAAAGAATCCTCAAGGGAGAGACCCTGTATCAAATGTGGGGAAATGGTGCCCATTATTTCAGCAACTCTTTTGCTACGTGTGCTTACAATAATTTTACTCCCCTCGACACCATTCAACAGTACATCTTTCAATTCCACCCATTTCTGTCGTTGTTCATTCCACACATCATCTAAGACAAGCAAAAACTTTTTACCAGCCAAAATTTTTTGCAAACGCCTGGGTATTTCATCACCTTTTAACTTAGCACAATCCTCATGTTTTGCAGAATAAATAATTTCTTTCATTAACCTGCTAACACTAAAGTCATCTGAGACACATACCCACATTTTTAATTCAAATTGCCGCTTAACTCTTTCATCATTGTAAACCATTTTAGAAAGAGTAGTTTTACCCAAACCCCCAATTCCAACAATAGGGATGACAGAAACATTATCGTGGGTAGGCTGTGTCAAAAAGCTTATAATGTTTTCTTTATCCTTCTCTCTTCCCACGATATCAGAGGCTTGGAAGAAGGAATTAGTCTCCCTATCCTTTGGAATTACTTGCCTAACAACGTCAACTTGACTCTCAACAAGATGAAATTTTAGCCTATCATCTGCGATCTTATCTAATCTTTCTCTAATGTCCTTGATGTTGTGACCAATTCTAACAAGATTACAGCTTGAAAAGCATTGACATACCTTTAATGCTGAGCTCCCCCGTTGTCTCTTGGAAGCTTGAAGCTGGAAGTCTTCCAAAACGTCCTCAGCATCAAAAAGAACATCTCTGAGCTTCCCAAGCCAGTCGCGCAGCTGATGATCTTGAGTCTGCTTTTTCTCGGCATCCAACAGCACTGCTCTGATGGAGGTCATGGTTCCCTGAAGTCCTTTTAAATCATTTTCGAGTCCCAACAACAACGATAGTTCCCCACCTATAAGAGGAGCTATCTTCTTCAAAATTTCAGATGCAATTGTAGATACAATTGCTTCGGCGATATTGTTAAATACAATTGCTTCGGCCATGTGCTCTGGGAAGAAACAAACTAAGAGAGCAAGAACTAGCTTTGAAAGAGGTATGGATAAGGTAAGACTGAATGTATCCTCAAATATAAAGCTTCTAATTAAAAAAAAAAAAAAGGCCAAGAAACTTATGGCCACCCGATCAAGATAAAAGCGCACTAAATTGAAGTGATTGACACCGACCCCCGGTTTGTTTGAATGCCAAAAACGCATTTGCTTTTTTTATAAGGGTAAAGGACTATTTCCCACCCATTTTTTTTACCCCAATCTCAAACCTATACCAAAGATAGATCAAAATCCACTTTTTCCACCCATGACTAAACTGCCGTCTATTTTTACTGTTAAAGGGAGGGGTAAAATAATTATTTTACTGTTTATATTAAAAATTATAAACTTTATTACTTTTCACCCCCATAGGTTTTAGAAACTAACATTTCACTTTACCTAAAGTTTTTAAAATTTAAAAAGTAACATTTTCACCCCCAAACCTAGGGTTTCTATATTTTTCAAAACGCAGTTGTCCCCCATAACTTTCAAAAATAGCAGTTTCACCCCCGTTCTTCAACTTTATCTTCCGACGTCGTCACCGACCTCCTCCTTCTCCTGGTGCGACAAAGGTGGTGCGACGAAGAGATTTTTATCTTCCCATCGCACGGTACGACGGAGATCTCTTCATCGCACGATGCGACGAAGAGACGGAAATCTCTTCGTCGCTCCACCCAGACGACGAAGGACGACGCTTTGTCATCCTTCGTCGCTCGTTGCGTCGTTCAGACGCGACGACGAAGGAAGACGAAGCGTCATCCTTCGTTTGTTCTTCCAAATTTGGACGATGCTTCATCGTCTAGATCTTGACGACGAAGGGTCATCCTTCGTCGTCCTTTGTCGTCAGAGATGAGAGATCGGTGGAATGGGTTGGCCGTCAGTGGTGGCCGGAGAACGAAACAAACCTTAGGGGTGAAATCTAAACTTTTTAAACTTTGAGGATGGGTTGAGTTGTTAGTTTTTAAAACCTAGAGGGGGGAAATGGTGTAATTTTAAAGTTTTGAGGTTTTAAACAGTAAAATATCGATTTTACCCCTATCCCTAACTGAGAAATTGGACGGCAGTTTGGTCATGGGTGGAGAAAGTGGATTTTGATCTGCCATGGGTATCAGTTTGAAATCGGCCTAAAAAATAGGTGGGAAATAGTCCTTTTCCCTTTTTATAAATAATTGACTTTCGGGTCTTTAGAAAAAATGGATTACAATGTTTTGTCAAATGAAATTTCGACGATCCTTCCTAATTATACATGAAATTATTTATTTGGTATCAGATTATTTCTCCGCAACAATATCCCATTTAGGATTATGAAGCTGGGTTTCAACATTTTTTTCAAAGATTTGATTCCCTGGGGGAAAATAATATTCATTGGGTAGTAACAGGGGAAAAGATAAAATGGCTCCAGGGTAAGCTCATTAAACAAGTGCTGGTACAACAACAAGGAACATATTTAGACTATGCCAGTTTCTAGATTTTGAAGACTTCAATAGTATAGGGACTGTTGAGAACAAGGTTGTGTTTGAAGCATCGGGAAGTGTTAGGGAATTGAAGTTGGAGATGCGGATCAGCAAGGAACCTAGAAGCAAGCCCAAACAGAGAAACTCGTGGTGGGAGCCCAGTCCATCCCACATGTAGCAAAGGGGAGCTAGAAATAGGAAGAAATTAGGTCAGCTTGAGGGTTTTGTAACTTTTGTTTACAGCTTTATCAATGACACAAGATTTTTTATTGTGGAGTTGTTATTTTGTTATGCAAATAGTCCAGTTAGTTGCTTTGCCAAATTCCATTTAATAATTTTTTTCCTATTTTTATTTTCATTATGGCAATGATTGTATATAGTTTGTTGTACTTCATGTGAAAAAAGAGTATTGAAGATGTTGAGATTAATCTTAAAACAACTATTTAAAACATATTTAAAAAATATTAATAATAATAAAAAAATATAAAATATAAAATCTTCTTTCTCAAGTATCTATTCACACCACTTCAATTTTTTGTTTAGATACGTTTTTTTCTCTCGAATGGTTATTTACTCTTCTTATCCTAGTTCCAATTACTCTTTCCTACACTTTTGATAAATCAATTGCAAGAATCACTCATGAGCTTAATTAAATCGTATTAATAATCTTATGCAACACATTTAATTAGTAACTTTTTTAATTAGGATTTGAAGGAAGCAATTGCAAAGGGGTTAGGGTTTCAAGTGAAGGATTTCAAGGTATTGGGGTTATATTTTGAGGTGCCTTAGTGGGGCACTCGATGGCATCTTAATTTGATTTGTAGATCGATAAAAAAATGGAGTTTGGTTCGACAACAAGCCTTTCCCTCTCTCTCTCTAAAATGAAAAATTATTATTTCTTTTCGTGGGATGAGCTTCCATCCAATTTGATATTGAAGTTTAAGTGCAATTACGATGGTAAAATCCAACCAAAACAACAGGTTAATCATTTCACTTACATCGGCAACAATAATGACCCAAAAATGGTTTTCTATAATTTAATTATTTGAAATATTTGTATACAGTTGTTTTAAAGATCATAAAAAATGATTTTTTTTCCTTTTTTATATAAAAATTTTAATTAATATAAGAAAATGATATATGAACATACTGACTTTTTAGAGTTAAACAGTAAAAAATTATTGTTTCATCAAAATTTAGATGGGAAATAATCATTTGACCTTTCATTATTCATATTTCTTGTGGATTATAACATTTCCCCTGTACACGAAAGTATTATAAAACTGTAATAAATGTATGTGAAAAGATCTCAAATCTTGTTACACAATGAGAAGACTGATTTGAATAAAATTTTATGTCAATGCATGACTATATATTATATATACTTCAACTGGACAACAATGTTGCACCATAAGCTTGAACTAACAATGTTCTTGAGTCAGCCAGTTTATCCAAGTTTGTAAATTCTTCATTTTTTTTCCCGTGCTAGATGCCATTCACAAGTGCTAATCAAACCTAAAAACTCGTCTACTCACATTTCATGAAAAAATATTATAGAATTTCTTTTGTATAAAGTACTTGTGGGAAAAAAATTTGTATAGAGATTTTATAAGTTTCCAATAATTAATATCAAAGTTGTTTATCGGAATTTGATATGATATAAAATTTTTGTTAATATCTTTGTTGTCCAATGAAGGCATTGCTTTATGGGAAGAATTACTCTAATAATTCTTGAGGGGCTTTTCTGGTTTAGGTTGACTTTTTATTAATATAAAATTACTTAAATACTCTTAATGTAATAATTTATAATTAACTTATCTCATTTATCTTAATTAGTTATTAAAAATAAAAAACTGACAAATTTCCTTAAAAACTTATATACCAAGATGACAACTGAAAACACCAACTTTGATAGAACTTCATGTAAAAAAAAAAAAAAAAAAAAAAAAAAAGCAACTTTGAAAGTACAATACTATCTCAACTCTAAATTGCATTAAAATTCCAAAAATAAAAAAGAAACAAAACTGGAAAAAATTTCATCTTCTACAACATAACATACTGAAGAGCATGAGACTGAAATCCTGTTCTAATTCTTGATGTTATAACATTTACAAAAATTGCCAATAGAGATTTCTGAATTCTATAAGTACTGGTTTCTAGCAATTTCAGAAGCCTACACATCAATGGTTTCAGCTTTACAAATAAACTTATTATCAACAATGGTTTCAACCAAAATTTGCAACTCATGGGTGCATGAAAGTGTTCAAAAGAGATAGTCGACGGGAGAAAGTTTGTTCAATGTGTTATTCTGTTTACGGCTATGAACAGGGTGTTTGTGTTTGAGTGGTGTAAGAGTGAGCCGGTAGCAGGTTGAAGTGTTTACTGGTGCAGGTGTCTGCAAGTGAATAATTGTTTGACTGGAGTAAGAGTTTGAATGCATGCCACCGGTGAACAGTTGGTGGGCTGATGGCTAAGAGATTGGCTGGTGTAAGAGTTAGAGAGCTACTGGAAATAGGCAGGAAAAATTGAGCGAGGCAATAAAACAACACCTTCGGAATGAATGCTCTCCCTTAAAAAAACAGCTTCTCCCATAATAATCAAACCACAATCAAACTCTAGCCGGTCACAAGTATACCAATCAATTCAACCTCATCTCAATTTCAATCAGACAAAACTTAATTTATTACAAATCAGACTTTACAAGAGCATCAAAAGGAAGGTGATGGGGATGATGAACAGTGATAGTGGCTATATGATGACTAGAGGTGAAAAGTGATGGAAAGAGTTGATGGTGGTGAATCCAGGGTGATCGGTTACAACAAAATAGTGATATCAATCAGGAATGGTTGAAAAAATGGGTTTAAAGTTGGTAATGTTAGAGGTACAGTAGCAGTCGGAAACAACAACCAAAATATGGTTAGAAGGCTGGTAGGTAGATCTCATTTTCAGTCAATGGTTGAGGGAAAGAAAGAGACATTTCGGAAGAGAGAAAATAGACAGAAAATGAGATATAGAGAGAAAGAGAGAGCCCAAGGCTTCATAGTCAATCAATTTTTTTTTTTAATTCAACAAGAAATTACGCATTTATCTTTTTATATAACTCTTTTTTGTCAAGAGAGTTACAATTTAGATAGAAAAATGAAATTAATATTAACCACAGGAGGAAAAGTGTTTTTGCACCAACCATTGATGGGAAAATGTTGATGACTCTGTTTTAAGCTTCTATAATTTCTCTTAAATTTAATGTCAAAATGTTAATGTAACTGTGTCCACAATATTTTCTAAAAAACTTAGAGCTGAAAGAATAAAGGGTGTGGACATGAGTGTTTTTACTCTCTAGCCTCACTCCGTTATGCACACAACTAAAAAGTGAAGTCATTAATAAAGTTTCATTGAACTTATATATACATACTTTGTTTTGCTAGCTAAGTTTAATTTGTCCTGGTTTGCTAGCTAATTGGATATTGATATTCAGCCTTACCTAATCGTAATTCACCAAACTTATGTATACATACTTTGTTTTGACAAATTTAACTTTGATTTGAATTAATTAAAATAATATTATAATTTTTAAAGACTATATTTTATTTTATTTAAGTTTTATAATAGTGCTCAAACAATTGGACTACAAGAGTACAAGGGCAGAATAATCTAAGATTCATCCCAGATTCACAGCAAATGATGTGGCTGAATTGGTGTGTTGCAACAATGTTATTCTACAATAATATATTTTAACAATATCTTTTTTTCACAAACTTTGCTGCTCCACATTCCCCCAATTCATGTCATCCATCCCTAATAGGTTTCGGGTCACCACTATATAGTAATTCTTAATTCGAAACCTTTCTAAATTAATGGATAATACATGGTTTTGATTTACTTTTGATTGTTCCTACTTATCTTTTACATACAAAATCCATGCAGTGCAATTTGCATTGAATATCTTATACATTTTTGAATTAATAACAATAGTGAATTGCAAATTAAATTTTCTGGTTGATAAGAAGAAAATTTAACAAAAAGGAAATACTGGGAATAAGAGGATGTAATGAAACTTAGCACACAATAAATGTCATGGTACAAAGGAAAAGTAAAATATTCAAGCACGCATAACAAACAGATGTGAAATACAACCGAGATGAGAACAGAGAACAAAGATGTTGGTGTGATGCGAACCTGGATACAGGAAGCTTGCAGGAATCAAAACATGGATGACATTTAGTCATCAAGATGAACTTTCGGGACATGAGCAATCTTCGACTCATCACGTCTGCAGCTTTCACTCAGAGCAGGACAACCTTCAATCATTAGTTGTCTAAGGGCAGTAAGGCGTTGCATCCCTTCTGGAAGACATGACAAACTCGGGCAATCAATAATCTCAAGTGTTTGAAGTGATGTGAGATTTTGCAGCCACTCCGGTAGTTTTTCTAAATTGGCACACCATTCAATCCTCAAGCATTGTAAAGTGTTTGCCGATCCTTGAAGAATAAGCTGAGGCAAATCCACTAATGACCGCAAGTAGGAGATCACAAATGTTCGAACTCCCAACCGAAGTTCATCTTCATCTTCTCCTCGAAATTCCATCTTCAAATTAAGTTCTGTGCAGCTCACAATACATAGCTTCTGTAATCTCTTTAGGTGCTTGATACCATATGGCAACGAGGTCAGAGGACAATCTCCAATATACAATGTTCGGAGGCCTTTGAGAAGTTCCATTCCTTCAGGCAATGTTACCAGATTCTCGCATCCAGTGAAAAGCAAATATCGAAGAGAACTCAAACACTGTATTCCATTTTCTCGTAGATTTCGCTCTTTTGTGGTTATTTCCATGTGTCTAAGGGAGATCATTTTTTGTATTTTTTGAGGCAACTTCTCAAGCTCTGAACAACCTCTAAATAAAAATGTTTCCAATTTCTGAAGCTGACAAATAGATTCAGGGAGTTTCTTCAACAAGTTATTAGATCTCAAGTCAAGATATCTTAAATGTATCAATGTACCAATAGAGTTTGGCAGGACTTTAAAATCTATCCCTTTTAAGGATAACAGATGAAGGTGCTTGAATTTGGGTAAACATGTATTGATAATTGATACACCAATATGCACGCATTTTTCCATAACAATAACAGATCGAAGTGTTTTTGATCTGTTAACTAGGACTTCTAGAGGTTTTTGATCTTGGGAATCTAAGTCAATAAATGAAAAATGACGCACAATCCCATCAACTATTTGGCTGTTGGATTTTATCTCACTACACTCACTTTTTGCCACTGATATTGCAAGATCGTGCATAAGATCATGCATTTTAAATGTATACCATATATGATTTTTATCTTCAAAATCCTCTATGAAGCATCTAGAGCATAGATCTTTCATACATCTCATAGCAACATCTTCCAACTCTTCAACTTCATTATCAGAGATTGAAAGAAGTCTATGTGCAATCCAATATGCAGTCACATCATCACTGTCATATAAAAAGTCTTTCGGAAATAAGGAAAGATAAGCAAAACATCGTTTCAAATGAGACGGCAAATAATCATAACTCAATTTCAATATTGGTAAGATACCTTCCTCCTCCTGTTGCAGCTGCCAAATGTCACTTCTTTTTATTCTTAACCACTCTTCTTCATCGGTTTTGGCAAAAAGTAAACTTCCTAAACTTCTCAAAGCTAATGGAACTCCTTTACATTTTTCAACAATTTCCTCTGCAATTTTGATGAGGTTTGGAAAATGTTTTCCTTCTCCATCTTTAAATGTGTACTTCTTAAACAATGATAAAGAATCCTGTAAGGAAAGACCCTGTATCAAATGTGGGGAAATAGTGCCCATTATTTCGGCAACTCTTTTGCTACGTGTGCTCACAATAATTTTACTTCCCTCGACACCATTCAACATAACATTTTTCAGTTCCATCCATTTAAGTGGATTTTCATTCCACACATCGTCTAAAACAAGTAAAAACTTTTGATCAGCCAAAATTTCTTGCAAACGCCTGTGTATTTCATCGGCTTTTAACTTAGCACAATTCTCATGTTTTGCAGAGGAAATAATTTCTTTCATTAACCTGCTAACACTAAAGTCATATGAGACACATACCCACATTTTCAATTCAAACTGCCGCTGAACCCTTTCATCATTGTAAACCATTTTAGCAAGAGTAGTTTTACCCAAACCCCCAATTCCAACAATAGGGATGACGGAAACATTAACCTGGTTTGGCTGCATCAAAAAGCTTATGATGTTTTCTTTCTCCTCCTCTCTTCCGATGATATCAGAGGCTTGGAAGAGGAAATTAGTCTCCCTCTCCTTTGGAATTACTTGCCTAACGTCACCATGACTCTGAACAAGATGAAATTTTAGCCTATCATGTGCAATCTCATCTATCCTTTCTCTAATGTCCTTGATCTTGTGACCAATTCTAACAAGATTACAGCTTGAAAAGCATTGACATACCTTTAATGCTGAGCTCCCCCGTTGTCTCTTGGAAGCTTGAAGCTGGAAGTCTTCCAAAACGTCCTCAGCATCAAAAAGAACATCTCTGAGCTTCCCAAGCCAGTCGCGCAGCTGATGATCTTGAGTCTGCTTTTTCTCGGCATCCAACAGCACTGCTCTGATGGAGGTCATGGTTCCCTGAAGTCCTTTTAAATCATTTTCGAGTCCCAACAACAACGATAGTTCCCCACCTATAAGAGGAGCTATCTTCTTCAAAATTTCAGATGCAATTGTAGATACAACTGCTTCGGCGATATTGTTAAATACAATTGCTTCGGCCATGTGCTCTGGGAAGAAACAAATTAAGAGAGCAAGAGCTAGCTTTGAAAGAGGTATGGATAAGGTAAGACTGAATGTATCCTCAAATATAAGGCTTCTAATTAAAAAATAAATAAAAAAGGCCAAGAAACTTATGGCCACCCGATCAAGATAAAAGCGCACTAAATACAGTTTGTTTGAATGCCAAAAACGCGTTTGCTTTTTTTTATAACTTAAATACAGTTTTTTTTAAATACAAACTCTAGTTGACAGATACTTGACATGCATACTCATTGGTTGCATTTTCATGACAAATCACAAGAAGTTCCTCCGCCCACAAGTCATACTTGTTTTGTTTGATTATACTAACCAGCAGACAAACTCCTAACCAATGCATTTCTTAAGTGTATTCTAAAAGGTCGATACCGCCATAGAGTAGCTTAATTCCCCCGCTACCACTAAAAGTCACCTTAAAAGTTCATCTTTCAAATCCACACTTTATGAATTTGAATAACCTTTTACTGAGTTCAGGTCACCATTATACAATAATTCTTAATTTGAAACCTCTCTAAATCATCATATTACAGTGACTACGTGATTTCGATTGAACTCTGGTTTTTCCTACTACATACACAATGCAGTGCATTTTGTTTTGAATATCCTATACATGTACTAAATTCATTAGGGATAGGGACGGTGACAGTGAGGTTGGGAGCTAAAGTGGCAGAAACAACTGAGCGCTCAGTAAGTCGTAGTGTAGGCTAGGCAACCTGAAGATACATATTTTCCATTCTAATTAGTACACACTTAATTTAAACTTTTTATGTAATAAACTATACATGTGAGTGTATCTGCCTTTGCATATTGTAGTAAAACTAGTAGGTCAGTCCTTCTTGGAATCTGAAAATAGTGGCCTTCATTTTTATATGAATGCGCATCAAAACTGGGAATTTGAAACCTCTGCCGTAAATTTGTTAATTACTGCACAACACTTGCATCTTTGCATCTAACTAGCAACTTTATCTTTAGCATTTTGCTCAAAGCACTAGTCAAGTACCAAGAGCCCATCCATCATTTCTAATTATTTACAAAAAATGGGATGTCAGATTCACACATTCTTATTTCATATTTACTACTGATATTGTTAAGATGCATTTATGTGTTACATTGTCTATCTCTGATATTCTATTTCTAGCAAATAATTAGTTGCCTCAAGGTTCTTCACAAACATCACGTCATGGTCACTTTCCTATATGAAACTCACAGTTGCTTTCTTTATTAACCCTCTAACTCGTATGTTTACTTTTTAGTGATGACAACTACAGATATACAAAGATGTTGATTTGAAATGATGGACAAATTTGGATCCCCAAGAGAAGTTTGCTATACTCATTAATAGATTCTTATCTTTGGTTGATTCGGCTGTGTGTGTGGCTATTGTATAGCCTTTGGTCGCAGTGTTGTGTCTTTAGTTTATACAGCCATGTACATCTTTTGGTATAGTTCTTATTATCTTGTTTTTCTATCTTGCTTTTGTGGAGATAGAAATTCAAGAAGTGCTTAGGTTGTATCTTAGGCCTATTGGCCTTTCTTTGATTTACTTACCAAACAAAAAAAAAAGGTGTCAGAGACTTGAAGTTGGAGATGGATCAGCAATAGACCCAGAAGCAAGCCCGAACAGGAGAACTCATGATAGGAGCCCAGTCCATCCCACATTTAGCTAAGGGTTTTTATAAAATGGGCAGGGGAGTCAGAAATAGAAGAAATTGGGTAAGCTTGAGGGTTTTGTTACATCTTTTCTCAATGACACAAGATTTTTTATTGTTGAAGTTGTTATTTTGTTATGCAAATAGAGCTATTACAGTGGCAAAATCCAACCAAAACAACAGGATAATCATCTCGCTTATATGGGCAACAGTGACAAAAATGGTTTTCTATATTTTAATTATTTGAAATATTTTTAAATAGTTGTTTTTAGGTTAATATAAAATGATTTTTTTTGCCCCTTTATATTTGAGTTTTAATTAATAGAAGTGAATGATAGGTGCACATACTGACTTTTTAGACTTAAAAGGGGAAAATTGTCCGCTCATTATTCATCTCTCTTATGGATCAAAACATTTCCAGTTTACACAAAGAATCCTATAATTGTAATAAATGTAATTGAAGATCTCAAATCTTGTTACCCAATGAGAAGACTTATTTCAAGAAAAAATTATGTCAACGCATGACTATATATACTACAATTGCACAATAATTTTGCATTATAAGCTTAAACTAACAATGTTCTTGAGTCAGCTACTTTGTCCAAAATTTTAAATTCTTCATTTTCCCCCGGTGCTCAATGCGATTCACAAGTGCTAATCAAACCTCAAAACACATCTACTCACATTTCATGACAAACTATATCAGAAAACGAGGATAGATTTTTTGTTTTGAATCTTTTGATAATATTTCAAGCTGAGTTATTTTGGGATGCGAAGGTACTTGAAACCTAGTATTGTTATATCCATTAAATGAGGAAAGGAAATATTAATTTGGATTTGTTTAACTGTGTTGTTACCATGCCATTTCTCCAGCAATGGCAGCATATTTATTAGCCACTTAATCTTTTCAGAATTAATCTTCATATACATACATATATACATACATGCAAGCAAACGCACGCCCCACAAAACTTGATACTTACTAGCTAAACTAAATCCACAATTAATATCGGAATTTTTGTTGTCCAATGAAGGAATTGCACAAGTCAAACCCCAACAAGGAATCAGGCAATTCATTTCAACGGCACAAGACGCAGGACCTCCTTAAATTTTTCTTCTTTTGATTCACCTAACGTCTGATCCCAATTCAAACAATTTCCCTTCTCGAGATCCCCAGAGTAAAGTGTCAAATGCCATTTACTTCAGTCCCTTAATTACTCTCAACTGTTACCAACTCCCTCGCCCTCTATATAACACACACCCTCAAGCCAAATCTAACAGTGTACTTCAATTTCAGCTTGAGAGAAAGATGGCGACTTGGGCAGTCCTTTTTGTGCTTATTGTTTCAGTGGTTGCTCATGCGGCTGGAGCACGGAATGTGCCTACTGATGTTGCTCTCGATGAGCAAAAACTTCTGAGTGACAATGCATCAAAAGAAACTACTCTCAACATTGCCTCAAATGAGCAGACTATTATGGATGCTGATGCGCCGAAGGCGGAGGCACCCGGTGACGCTGGCCTTGCTGACAAAAAGAATTTTATTTTCGGTGGTGTTGGAGGTTATGCTGGTGTGGGTGGTTTTGCTGGCGGTGTTGGGCTGCCACTTCTTGGTGGGCTCGGTGGCATTGGGAAATATGGTGGAATTGGAGGAGTTGGTGGACTAGGTGGGGGTGTTGGTGGTCTCAAAGGTCTCGGTGGTGGAGGTGGCCTTGGTGGTGGAGGTGGCCTTGGTGGTGCAAGTGGCCTTGGTGGTGGAGGTGGCCTTGGTGGTGGGGGTGGCCTTGGTGGTGGAGGTGGCCTTGGTGGTGGGGGTGGCCTTGGTGGTGGAGGTGGCCTTGGTGGTGGAGGTGGCCTTGGTGGTGGAGGTGGCCTTGGTGGTGCAAGTGGTCTTGGTGGTGCGGGTGGCCTTGGTGGTGCGGGTGGTCTTGGCGGAGCTGGTGCTGGTGCTGGTGGCGCTGCCGGTGTTGGTGGCGCCGCTGGTGTTGGTGGCGCTGCTGGTGGAGTTGGAGGTGGCCTTCTCCATCATCCTTGAATTTAATTCTAGTGCTGTTTTGGTTTTGGTTTTAAATTCAAGGGTTGGTGTTGATGTTGTTGGGTCTGTGTTTTGTGTTGAGGTTTGAGTTATGGTATTTAAGTTGTGTGTTGTTTCATTTTGTCTCGGTGTTTTGGTAATTTTAGTTTCAGTGGCAACACTTTGACCTATGAGTCTACCTGATGTTTTTAGTGAAATCAATTTGCCCATTTTGGTTGCCAATTTTCTTTTCCTTTCTCTCATCCATTGCATGCATTTGCAAGGAGAATGTATATCGGTAATCAATAAAACTATATATAAATACATTTTAGTATATAAAATACATAAATAATTTATTATTATATAATTGAATGATTTTGAATTAATAATAAAATAATATTTAATCACATAATAACATACTATCTAAATACCTAATGATTTGTTATGGAAAAATTGCATTAACAAAAAATAGACAAAATTAATGAAATTTGAGTACAAAGATGTGTTAAGTTAAAACAAATAGTGATAAGACAAATGGTTTGTCATGTGCTTTGGCAACAAAACTGAATAAGAGAATCACCACAATATAGAATTTCCCCTACTTCTGTGAAATAAATTCACCTGGCCTAGGTAGATACGACCACTTGTTCATGCAGCAATGATAATCATGCGTTAGATGATGGCAGTCACAAGTATGACTAGTTAAATGTCGTTGGAGGAGATTTGAAAATATAGAAATTCCTCTATAGTCACTCAAACTAGCTAGAGAGCTATACCAACCCTATTTATTAGGAGTTGATATGGGAAAACGAATCTCAGTAATTGCATTGCATGCAAGAGCCGTTACACTGCAAGAGGTGCAGTGTCTGGCATGGAACTGACTTGTTACTTCTGCTAACTAGCAAATGAAAATAACGAAAACTAACATTTTGCATGTCCACCGCCTGTCAATGCAAGAATCGTTACAATGCTGAGATACTGCAGAGATGCATTGTCTGCCATGGAATTGACTTGTTACTTCTGCTAACTAGCAAATGAAAGTAATGAAAACTAACATTTTGCATGCCCACCACCTGGCTGTACGCCATCCGCCATGCTGCATGTTTCATCTGCCTCTTTTAATGCCTTTTCGTATTAATGTTCGTCTGGAGAGTACAGTACAGAAACTAACTAATTTTCAGTACTGTCAGTTGTTCACTTCCTTTTATTAATGCCCAGGTTTTTATTACAAGAGTATAGCTATATTTAGAATACACAATGAAATATGGGTTTTTATTAATGGTTAGGTGTTATTTTATTTTTGATTTAAAATTATTTTAATATTAAAACTTTAAATTTCATTTTTCATATCTTCAATATTGATGGGGTTTTGAATAATATTATCAAATAAATATATAAAATGATTTTGATGGCTGAAGCCAGATGATCATAAAATGTTTAGATAGACATTAATTACTTCATTTTTAAAATGAAGACAGTAGCAAGGTTCCAGTCATGGCGGACTATTAAAATTACTAAAAATAAGGCGATGGACATTCACTCAAGTAATTAAGCATTGAATATGAGGATGGATTTAGGTTCTAACCAAACTCGTTTGGACAAAAACAAAACTCTGAACTTTAATATAACCTGCTTCAATCAGCGTCCATGTCTTCCATTATCTTCACCGCCCCCACCACCGCCTCCTCCTCCTCCACCTCCTCCTCCACCACCTCCGCCGCCACCTCCTCCTCCATAGCCAAAACCTCCACCATATCCCCCTGATCCTCCACCACCTCCACCTCCACCTCCACCTCCGCCTTCCCCGGAGCTAGAACCACCATCGTTTCCCAAACCTTTCCCACCACCCCTTTCTGCCCCACAAGCATCGCCATCATCATGACAGTTGCCACTACCTTCGCCTGGTCCATAATTTTCACCTTCGCCTTCATTACCATCTCCCTCATCGTCACAATATTTTCCAAACTGCAACTCATTATTCCCTTTAGCACTGGGAAAGGAGTTGCACTTACAAATAGAGGAGAACAAGGATAATACAATAAGGATCAGAAAAATAAGCAGAAAATAAAGTTGCTTCATATTGCTTTTGAAATTATGAATGATCACAATAACAATAGTAATTATTTCTCCAAAAGATTACCATTTATATAGTGTTAATGAACAACATGGCATCATGTGAATATGAAGCTCTTGTGAGAAAACAGCCTCGTGAAAATCAAATGTGTTGATTTTCAAGAATACGTGAATCTGACAGAAAATTGGTGTCAGCGTCATTTCATACAATATCAGATTAGTTATTGGACATTTATCTGCTGAAGTTGCTGAGGAATGGTGGGAGGAAAGCGGCAAATTAACCCGTGAGTGGAGGTGGAGATTGTTGGTGGGACTTTAATTTCACTGTAAACCCTTTGATATTCATATCAGCCAGGGTTTTCAAATATCATCATTTGAACTAAAACAAGTTTGAATTTCAAGCATTGCAGCTTGCCAAAATTTATTTTATATGCATTTATCCAGAAAATCTGAAATAGCCTTTGGAACAATAGTCATATAACGTAAGAACAATCAACCAGAAACGTACTCCAAACATGAACAACCAAGAACTCATTGCAATCCCTGGAGCACTTATTGAGTGTTATTTCATGTCAATAGACACAAACTAAACCAATTTCGAAATTTAGTTCGCTAGAGCAACCTCTCAAACATCGATAATGCTGGAACACACCATAAACAAATATTATTCTGCACTTTATATAACTCACTCGATCATAAACAGGAACATCAGCGCAAAAAACAAGATTAAATACTAAGTAATGAATCGGTACTCTATGATGAAGCCACAACATCAATATTGATTAAGAGCGCGTAAGAAAAGCAAAAGCTGTTTAACAGGAAGCTCATGCCATTAGGAATTAGAATTTAAAATTTAGATTTTAATAAAATTAACAAATATCAGATGTTAAGTGATTTGTGATATCAACTTTAAGGGGCCTTTGATTTGGTGCGGTCTAATTTTTTATTACTCTGGTATTTATCACTATTACTGTGACATGTAATATAAACAGTATTTTGATTATCATATTTATGTTAGACTTTAATAAAATGATTAAGATATTATTAATTTTATTATAATTTTATTTTTATTTATTATTTTTATGATAATATATTTTTATTCTTAATTAAAATAATAAACAACATGAAAATTTTAATTAATTAATTTTATAATTTGATAACATAAACAAACCTAATATATTATTAAGAAGGAATATATTTTAGAAATTACACAAAATAAATATTTAACACAATGTTAGTTTAATCAAAGATAATTCTAATTTATGTTCAATAATTTTTTGAAAACATTTAAGTAAAATAATACCTTAGATTTTTTTATTACTATTAAATATCAATCAAATATAATAATTATTTATACATATCAATTTTATCAAATATACTAATAATTTATACATAATAATATTTTAAATATAATCTATATTTATGATAATATTTCATTTATTATAATAAAAAAATTATATGAACCAAATGTACCATAAAAATTATTGTGTATAAGTTATTAATGTATAATTTTTATTTTATTTAGTTAAATTAACATGTATAAATAATTAATAGATTTAATTGATAATAAAAAGAATAATGATATATAATTTTTACTAAAATACTCTTATATATTAAGCTAAATAAAAAATGTGAACGTGAAGAAAAATTACAATATTTCAAAGTTGAGAGTAAAAAGAGAATAAATTTTAACTGGTTTTTAGACATACCAATTTAGATTATATTATATTCCTTTTATCTATGTTAAGTAATAATTTGATAATCATATTTATTATTTCAATAAGTTAATTTTATTATAAATTTAACATTTTGATTGCCTCACGGACTAAAAATCTGGCTACGCCCTGTTGGCGGATAATCATATGGGCAATGATAGAAATTTCGTATAAGGAATGTGACAGTGGAGACAAGTGCAGAATAAACATAATTAACTTTGTAGACCAACTAATTTCGTACCTCAACTCTGCACCTGAAAACTGACAGGTTTGATTTAGAATTGACATTATGTGATATTGTTGATGATGAATTAATGGCGCAAACTTTCAGGGTAATTCAAGCGCCAACTTCTCTCACTCACTCACGGTGCAACGCAACTCTATTTTTATCGATTTTTTTCACAACTCAATGGAGCAATTTTAATGTTTTTAAAATCACATTGAAGATCAAATAAATTATCTTATTAATTTATAATTTAATTAAAAATTAATTGATTTAATTTATTATTAAATTATAATAAATAATTTTTTAAAAAAACTTGTAATAAATAAAATTAATTGAGATATTTATATCAATAATGATTAGAATATATATATTTAAAAAAATGATAATTATTCATCTGAATTCAATAAAACAATTAGTTTAAAAAATGTTTTCATCTCATAATACAAAAAAAAAAATCCTACAAGTCATTGCTTATAGAAAACATTTTAATAGATGTAAAATACTTTATTTTTTATTTAATTTTTGAATTTATTTTTTTTATATACCTTTAGAAATTCATTCAATCTAATTTGAAATAATCAAATTACTTAAAAATAATTAAATTTTCTAAAAATACCATAAATTTTGATCAAATCTGATTCTATTAGTTTTGATCAGTTCATTTGGTTCACTGGGTTTGATTAAATTTGATCAAATCATCAAACAAATCATTTTTTAGGGTCAGTTGGGCCAAATTTGAAATTGATTTTTGATTTAACCAGTTAAACGAACTGATCCAATCTAGTTTTTAAAATAGTGCTGTGAACTATCAACTTAAATAGTCAATACAGGCACATCAAACCAAAAGAAAAAGATAAATTTTCCCATATCTAATCATTTAATCCATGAAAAGCCATATTTAACACCTATATTTAATATACACTTAATATCAAATCCAAATTCAATGACCAATTTTACAATCAATGAATTAAATAAATTTAGATTAACTAATACACCATATTACTCAACTAATTTCTTACTTGCTCAGATACAAAAGTCTAATCAATGCAAAAATGTAATCACAGGATACATCATAAACGCACGCAAAAATTCACCATTTATATTTTTTTCAGTAACTAAAAGTCTAAAACTGTTATCTTTTCACTTTATATTAAGCCATGAAACTTTCACCAATTTTATATAATTCGGGGCTAATGATAGCATCAACCACTTGATCAGAATAACTTTTGTATATTGTGTAGAGTGGGATGGTGTTTATCCATGTTGCTCGAATTTAATTTAAAATGTAGTTTTGTAGGTCACATCATTCCTCGTCGCCGTCATTTATGATAAAGCTTAGGATAAGACGATAACATTAATCAAGAAAAAAGTTTCCTATTCTTTCCAACATTATTTAATTCCCAAGTGGAAGGGGTTTTTAAACTCTCACGACTTTGAATCATACCCGTCCTAATCTTTGAAAAACATTATGAAACACCACTCATTTGGTACAAATATTTTTTCAGTCTCAATTTCTATGACAATAATACAAACCCTAAAAAAAATTATTAGTATTGAAATTCACTATAACAGAGATTACAAGTTACTAAGACAGTCACAAAAAGATTATAATTAATGAGTGTTTAAGAAGTTTAACATGTAAAATTGTAATGTTAAAGATATATTTGTAGTCACAGAGGATAAACTTAGTATTAAACAGTCTCATCATAATGATATGAAAAGATATAGATATAATATGTTCCTTATGCTAATACAATTGTAAGTTTGATGTATGTATAAATTTGCACTAAGTCAGATATGACATTTGTTATGAATGCTTTTTGTTGTTATTTGTCTAATCTAGAATTTGATCATTATGTTGCATCCAAGAAATTCATGCGTTTCTTGCAAAAGACAAAAGATTTCAAACTTGTAAACATGAGGGTGGAGAATCTTGAAGTTGTATGATATTTAGATTCAAATATTGGTGGGTGTTTGGATCACTATAAATCTACTTTAAGATACATTTTAATGATCACTATAAATCTATTTTAATATACATTTTAATGTTTGTAGGTGGGGTCATATCATAGATGAGTGCTAAATAAACTTTGATAGTATCTTCGACTATGTATGCAGAGTTTGTTGTTCATTATGGAGTAGCCATCAAAGCAATATGGTTGAAGAACTTTTATTGTTAAACTTCATGTGGTTGGTTCCATCTCTAGACCACTAACAATCTATTGTGATAATAACGCAGTTGTGTTCTTTTCCAAGACTAATAAAATCAGTAGTATATCAAAGCATATAGAGATCAACTATCTTATTGTTAGGGACTTAGTTAAGAAATGTGACAGTTTTATAACATAAACTAGTACGGATTTTATGTTGGCTAGTTCTCGTTTTTTAAAGGACTTGGACCCATTATTTTCAAGCAACATGTAGTGAATTTGGATATTTTAGGTTAGTGGGTGTTATATATAGACATAACTTTTGTCACCTTAAAAAAAGTTGATTATGAATAACATATATGACATGTTTTGATCATGTTCATTTTTATGTTTCGGTTATATACATTAGTATAAATATATATGCATATGAATGATTGAAATATAACATTGTTATTCAAGAATAAAGTTTCTTTGAAATTAACGGTAATGTCTGTTTCTTTTTAAGTATCTTAAGATTATCAGTGAAACATACTAACTTCATTCAAAGTTGTGAGATTTTTTTAGCTTATCTTTGAAGTATAAAGGTTAAACATAAATTATGCAGAAATTATGATGAGGACCAATAAGTTATTACATGTTTTATGATCATTATTTTCTTATGTAGATTACCTTTGTTTGTTATCAATAAACACACACACACAAAGGTTAAACAGAAATTATAATGAGGACCAATAAGTTATTACATGTATTTTCTTATGTAAATTACACACACACACAGAGGCCAAAGGACTATTTCCCACCCAAGTTTTATTCTAATCTTAAAAACACATTGTTATAGATAAAAAGCTCAAATACTTACATTTGGGCTAATTTTTATTCATTACAGGTAAAGGTAAAATCGTTATTTTATTTCTAAATCCTAAAACCTTAAAATTTTGGTGTCGATCCATCAATTGAATAAAGATGATTCATCTTCGTCAAATGAAGACAATTGAAAATTCGCTTTCGCTTGACAAAATCAGTCTAGTGGAAATGTCGACCGAGGGGAAAGAAGATGGTAGGAAGGTTGGTTAACAACAGGAATGACAACCAATTGTCAAAGATGGAAAAAAATCTTAGAGGGAAAATACAATTTTTTAAAGTTTAATCATGGGATGAAATTGTTAGTTTATAAACTAAGAGGGAAAAATAATATAAATTTTTAGGGTTTTAGGATTTAGGGGTAAAATGACGATTTTACCTTTGTCTCTAATAGAAAATTCTAACAAAAATTAACATACGGATAGGTACTTAGATTTTTCATTTATTATAGGTATATTCTTGAGAATAGAGTGAAATTTGGATGGGAAATAGTTCTTTAGCCTATCTAATAAATACAAAGAAACAACGCATGAAGCCCTTTACCAATGGCAACTTGTGAAAGTGGTGGTTCTAGGGATTTGGCACAATCCCATTTAAACTACTTGAGATTAGTTGAATTGTAAGATGTCACCATCATTACTTGTGCCTTTCCATGTTAGTCTCTCACCTAAAATCTTATAACTTGGATACCATATTAAAGTAATCTTATTTCAAAGCTGGTGTGTTCCTTGGTATTTATTTTGTTAATTGCTAGGTGGGCAATCCAGTCTGAATCAAGAATAAAACAAGTTTTAGTTATTAAATCATATCAATTTAGAGTTGAATTTGATAAATTGTATTAAGATTTGATTCAATCACTTGATCAAACTGTTATAATAATGTTAACATAAATTGATATTTAGAATGATGAAAAGACTTGAACATCGATTTTAAACACATTATATTATAGCAATATCACTAACCTATAAATATTTTTACTCAATATTATCTAATAAATCTATTTAAAATTTTAATTATATCATTCTGATGATACTTATCTTCTGAAAATTTAATTAAATATATAATTAGGGTGTGATGTATGAGTGAAGTATCGTGAGGCGACCTTATTTTGAAATTTTTTTTATGAATAAAACTTTAGTTAAGGGACTATAATCTTACACACCCACACCCACACATTTCACCTCAAGATGTCATAAATAATCTTTTCCACCTGCAATTCCTAAAATTTCAATATGTCCTTTGATAGTTGCAAAAATGACAATTATATTCCTAAATAATTGAACAAAAGCTACAAAACTAAATATTTTAAAGTTGGTAAAGTTTTTATTTTTTTTTGGGATCTAAATGATAAATGTTTAAACTAGTAATAATATATTGATAATTTGATATTTATATTGATTCTTTTTTTCTTTGTTAACAGGGTGTCTGTCTATATTTGTTAAATAGATAAATTTAAAACATAATAACTAAATTTACAACTATTACATCAGAGAAATCAAAGTTTCATAAATATAGTAAAGATTCAAACTTAAGTCTTTACTTTAAAATTAATTTATATTAATTTTTAATAATAATTTTATAATTTTAATAAAAGGACAAAATAATTATCGGTAGAAAAATCAAATGGAGCTCACTAACGGAAGTAAATGACAGGTGGGAATTTGAAACTTGTCAGTGTATCTCAATATCTAATATGGTATTAAATTATTTCAAATTAGTTAAATGCATATAAAAGGTAAACATTTAATAGAATTTACATATACATAAATTACACTAACCATATTTGGTACCCTAATAAATATATACCATAAACACTTCATTTTGCATTAGAAGTCACAAAACACTAGATCAAACAAAGAACAAACCATTGCTATCACTTTCCCACAAAATCACAGCATGAAGATTCACGGTTGCATTTTGCTTATATTTCTCATCGCTTCAGGCATCGTTTTCATCTCCTTTTTCCAACCAGAGGAATACTTCTTCAGTACCGAATATGACGTTCGTGTCATAAACGGCTTCTCCGACAATTCCTCCGTGCCGCTGGTCATCTGGTGTTCCTCCGAGGACAGTGATCTCGGTGGACGTGCGCTCCAAGAAGGCGACGATTTCAGCTGGACTCTCAAAACCAACTTCTGGGGCACCACTAATTTCTTGTGCACCATGAAGTGGGAAGATAAAAGAAAACGTTTTGATGCATTTTTAGTTCGACGGGATTCTCGCCGGTGTAACCCGTTTAGAAAGTGTTCTTGGCTGGTGAAAGAAGACGGGTTTTACTTCAGTAACGATGAAGTGAACTGGAAGAAAGACTTTCCATGGTACTAAACGTTCAGATTATTACAGTTTATGAGGTGTTCATTTTTTTTCTTTTTAATTTGCTGTGTGTTTTGATGAGGAATATGAGGCGTGTGTTATTGTTATTTCTCCGTTCAAGGTGATATCTATGGCTATCAATTAAATTTTGTTTATTTATTTTAAATATATAAATTATTATAATAAGATGATTTTAAATAAAAAATAAAATAAAATTTAATTACATGATAATACATATATTAACCTACTCAAATTAAATGCGCATCTCATAACGTGGCAGATTGCATAAGCCTGCACAGTTTTAGTTTTAGTTTTTCCCATCAAGTTCAATTTGCAATTGTTTTTGTCGGAAGAAAAAGAGTTACATCTTTTTCGGTCACGGTGATCTATATAAATGGTGGTAAAAGGGTTCCATCGTAGTTTCTTTTTGACAAATTAATTAGTAAATGACAATTTTTTATGTAAGGTTTAACCTAAAACATTGTTTATCCAAGTTAATATAAATAATAGTTTTTTATTTAAAATCAAACCTTTTAAAAAAACTAAAGATATAAAAATAAAATGATAATTTCATTATTTATTAATTTAAAAAAATAATTTTTATCAGACTAAAACATTTTAAGCATGAAATTTATTATAAAAAAATTTAAAAACTGATAAATTAATCTCTAAATTTTGTCTTAATTTTCGTACATTTGAAATTTTGAAACTACTACATAACCTTATTAGTTACAACACGATATTCACACTCATAAATTGTTAAATTATATTTAATTTTTTGGAAGTGTAACACTATTTTTTAAATTATCAGGGGTAAATTGATAGTTCAAAATTTTTCTAAAGACCAGCAAACTTTTGTTGAACTCATAACAAAGACACTTTTATATATTGGAGGAGATGAAGAAATGATTGAGAGTAAAAGGAAAGAGAAATAAGAAGTTCCTTATATAATATAAATAGTAAAAATTTTATTTTTAATTTTTGTTAGTTTAGGAATTATATAATAATTTTAAAAAATAAAATAATAGAGATAAAATAATAATTTTATTTTTTAATATTGTGTTTTATTAACTAAGTTTAATTTTAAGTGAAAACATGTTATTTATACTTAATTTTATATAAAAAATTATTATTTATATCAGTTAGAGATGAAAAAGTCTTTTACGATCAAACCTCGGTAGAAAAATATAAATCATTCTTACATTTTTTATTAATCTTTTCATACAATTTTTACCTTATTTTTTTATGCATTATACACATATAATCATAACCCCAACTTAATACCCAATTTACCCTCATCCCTAATTTTAAAACTCCTTTTTCCTGTTTAAAGGAACAACTTTTCATCCCTTGAATCAGATGAGAACAAACTAATTAAAATAATTATAAAAAATTAATGTACAGCTTGACAGGGATTTGGAGATATATTTTTAGGAAATTAATAACTATAAAATCCCTATAAATTTTAGCATATTTGGAAATAAATAAATTGTTCTTATAATTAAATTAACTACAAAATAATTAAAAAAAATTTGGAATTACAATTTTAAACCTTCAAACAAAATAACAAACAATATGATAAAATGTTACAAACTTGGATTAAGATTTTTTATTTATTTAAAACTTATTTTAAAATAAACATGCAAATAAAAATAAGTTTGAGGTGAAGGTTATAAGGTTAGGAATGAGAGTAAAACAAGTATTAAGTTGGAGACTTAGACACATCCATATAATGCATAAAAAATGGGTTAAAATTGTATAACATAATTTAAAAAAAAAAAGTTAAATTAATTAATTTTCCATTTTTTATATGTTTATTTTTCATGAGATAAACATATATTTAGCTTTATAATATTATATTAATTTATGTATCATAAGTAAGATAGTTGGTGTGGAAGGTTTTCAAAATCAGAAATATATAAAAACTTGAATATAATAAAAATAATAAATAATGAAAAAAAAGGGAAGTTGCATAGAAACGAAACTTGAATCTTTTCCTAATTATAAAAAATAAATAAATAAATATAGAGATTTGGTTGATTGAATGTATATAGTAAATACAAAATAAAAACTAATTACTTACAAAGATCCTCAAAAAGTTAGGAGAACTCATTGGGAAAATAAATATATCCCTAAAACTCCTTATTTTAAACTTGAAAATATTTATATAGATGGACGGTTAGGAAAAAGTTATGTTCTATATGAGCTTTGTTTAAAAAAAAAAAAAAAAACCTAAAACAACCCATTGCAAGAAAGAAATACATAGAAACAGAAAAAGAGAACTAGATTATTGCAGTTATACTGCTATAGAGTAATACTATGTATATTTATTTCATGTATACATAGTTCTCTTTTACAGGGATTTTTTTCATCCCCATCCCTATCCCCACCCCTTTTCCCGTTTTTATTGAGAATCCCCTTCCCATTAGGGTTGAGGAGGGTCGGGACCTCTAAAGTCAAGTCTAAATTGTCATCCCTAATTACGATTGATATAATTAGATTTGTATAATTTGTTTAGAACATTAGTCAATTAATGTAAGACTTGTATGATTTGTTACAATAATGTCTATTATCATGCATAAAGGTTGTCTTGTAAATTCAACAATTTCTCTTCATTTTGGCTTTTTAGTTTTTTTTTAAATGACTCGTTTTCTTCTCTTTGTTTTTCTTGGATTGCACTATCATGCTAACGCAGCCGCTGGTATGACAAAAATTAAACTTATCTCTACACTGCCCAAGGAAGGGGGAGAAATGAGTCTTGCTTGCCGGAAAATTCAGATCCTGGCTTCGGTGCTGTGTTTACAGTTGGAGTGTTGATAAGAGAGTTGGATACCGGTGTCAATCGTTTTGGAGGAATCAGTTTGCTTTATAGGATGTGTTTCAGCTGAAAAGGGATGCAAAATTTAGGCAAGTACTTCGGCTTGTGAAAGAGGATGGATTCTACCTTAGCCCGGACAACTCCAAGTGGGTTAAAAAATGTGAATGGGAAACTGAATAATTTTTCTTGAAGATTTACGTTGCTTTGATCTAGAATATTTCAAATATTGGAACTTTATGTATTCTTTTTTTTTAAAATTATAATATAATTATTATTTTAGACTTCTCCCGTGAATGCATTAAAATGAAGGTCAAAAGACTTATTCCCACCCAATATATACAGAAATCTCAAAGTTTCACTAATTTTTAAAAACTAAAACACTTACTTTTAATCAAATTCTATTTAAAAACTCGGTTAAAATTAAAGGATGAAATCATTATTTAAGATTAAAGATAAAACCGTCAATTAAGTTTAGAAATAAAACTATCATTTACTAAAAAGTTTAAAAATTTAGGTTTTATCATATTTTTTCTCAAATTTAAAAATCTCATAATTTTTCTTACTTAAAGTTTGAAAAATGAACATTTTCGTCAATTTATATCGATAATATAGATTTGCATCAATAATATTTACTGTATTTATTGTATCGTTTTCAACATATATTATATTATGCCATAGATACATATCATACATGTCAATGGGTGTACATATGCATGTAGCAGACAGCCACATGGCCTAATTAGGCATGTATAGCAAGCATGTGAGTAAAGAACAAGTCGTTGGGTGTGCTTTACAAAATCGAGCCCATGCAAACCAAATTAGAGCATCATCCAGTCATTTCAAGTTCAAACTCATTGAACTTGAGTTTAAGCATAAGTTTGAGATGGTTCAAAAGACAATAATTTTGGAGATTGACATCTTTCTTCTCCTTTCTTATAATTATAAAAATTTTCTATTGCAGTTTTACTGGAGAAAATGAACTTCGTTGGTTTGATATTGGAATGCCTCTCATATCCAAGTTATTTATCTCTTATATGAAATCGATTAAATATTAAATTATTAGGAAAAACTTATAAATTATCAAAGCTCCTACCAGATTATATATTTCAAGTAAAAGTATAAAAAAAATTATAAAAATATTTAATAATTTTTATAATTATGAGTATACATACTAATAATAGATTTTAAATGTAAGTGAAATACTCCAATTGTTTTAAGTACGTCAATGCAACATGGACATGAACCGGTCCAGATTCTTATCCAATATAAATCGAGCTTCCAGGCCCACATCACTAGATACGGAGCTCCTAAAACAATTATTGCCCGAAGCCCGCACCAAGATAATACGGAGCTCCATGCCCATTACCAAAAAAAAAAAAAAACCAAAAACAAAATTAAAGCTTCAAAGTCGCAGCCCTAATTTACATTGCAGGTTTCAATCCTGAAGCCCGAAACGTTTGATCATCACAATTATCCGCTAAATTCTCTGTGTCGAAGAGATTAGCATCACCTCTACGCTCTTTCTTGTCTACGAGTCGAGCCATTCCACAATCCCAGGCAAGTTTTTCCCTGTTTTATTTTAAGTCTGTTATGTGGAATTTTGAATATTTTGTATGGCGAAAGAGCTCATTAAACCGTAGTAAATTGAATCTCCTTAGCGTTAAATCTTGTTATGCGGCTTTGCACGAAGAGATTTAATTCATTGAAAAGTAGAGTTTGGTTCAAATGCTGGACTTTTAAAAACAAATTTGTGAGGCAGTGCAAAATTTTAAATAAGATGGCCTGGGTTAGTTGTAATGTAATCAGTTGGTTGAATTATGGATTAGTTTAAGGAAACCAAAATTTTACAAGTTATTAGAGTTTTGACAGTGTTATCCCAAAGTTTCCACTTATTTATATTCTGTTGTTCTTGCTTAATTAATGTTGTAGTGGACTGGCGCTTGTTTTCTCTCTCTGAGTCCGTGGAATTTGAATCAAATGAGAGAGAATAATTTAAGTTAAGAATGAGTAGGCTATCAATTCGGCCACGGCCTCTAGACATACACAAGAAACTGCCCATTGTTAAATCAGTAAAAGATTTTGAAGACGACAACAATGATACAGCACCTCCTCTTACAAGTACCAGTACAAGTGGTAATACCAATAATACTTCTGCCACTAGCACACGCAACTCACACCTCCTCCGTCTCAACTCCTCTTTGACAGACCATGACAACCAAGAGGTAGTTCCTAACATGGGAAAACTAAAGCCTGACACTGTGCAATTTTGGTGTTTTCACTATTGATTTATTATATCTACCAGGTGCATCAAGCCCCTAGCAAGAAATCAGCTTCTGAAATACCGACGCCTCAGTTTGTGGTAGTTGATACTTATGAACAAGACTACTCTCGGACATTTGCTCAACCTAATTCTTATTTGCGTGCAAGAGGAGGTCTGACGGTGTTTAAGTTCTATTTTCTTTCAAAATTATTTAGCTTAATGTAACTTACATTCTTCTGTTTCAACCATTGGCATTGGCAGCTCGGGCTGAGATTGGGGAGTTTGTTGAATATGACTTAGACAATGAGGATGAGGATTGGCTCAATGAATTCAACAAAGACAAAAAAGTTTTGACGCCTGAAAAGTAATTCTTGATATATGTCTTTTATTGTTTTCTTGTTATTTTTTTAGTGAGGCATATTTAAGCAGTTATAACTTATGCCCTCTGATGCCAGTGTGTTAAAATATTATCTTGAAAAGCTTATTAGTTTTCAGTTGGCCCAATTTATATAGTATTTTCTTCTCTTGATTTATGCATGTTCTGCAGATTTGAGAGTCTTATTTTTAAGTTTGAGGTGTTGGATCATAAAACTCGGGAAAGAGCTGGACTTATAACACCAACTCTTGGTTCACCCATTCCTGTACTTCTGCAACTAGAAGTTGCTATTGAGGTGAAAATTTGTTTGCACTGTGTTTTTTGTGAAGTTTGAATGACACGTGTTTCACAAAAAGCGTTTATTATTGTCTATTTTATTTTCTAGAAGACTAAATAACATTTTCCCACCCAGTGTTTGGTTAAAAACCCTTTTTCTCCAAACTGAAATTCTGATTTAAAAAACTGATTTAAGAGTAAAATAATAATTTTACCGACAATTAATTTTGAAAATAAAAAATAATTATTATTTATCGGACCCAAGCAGTTGGATCAGTTTTGAACTTTTGATGCAGTGGGAAGACCAATTTTCCTTTACAAATGCTTAATTGTTCTTGCATTTTGATTTTTACCTTTAGTATGCTACTCTGTTGAATTATTTAATGAAGATAGAATATATTTAAGAAGTTCTAATCTTCTTTTTCTCTTTTCAATGATAGGCACTACATGCTCAGACCATCAGATTTTCAGTCTTCCAGTCTGTTTATAATTATTGGAAAGACAAGGTATGGTTTAATTATCACGCTGAGAAGGCTTTTGGAATATGAGCTTAGGAAAGGGAGATTTCTGATGGAAAAATTTGACATTTTTCTGTAGTTAGTTGTCTTTTTTTTTTTGGAGGAGGTATTTATCTAATAACATTAATGAGGCCCAAATTTTGATCTATTAAAATATTCTAAAAGTAATAGTAACTGTAGATGTAATTGCCCTCGTATAATACATTCATGTGTTATGAGCATCAAGAATTTTGACATGATCTTAGCATAAGATGAAATAAGAAATAAATATAATAAAAGTGAAATTATTTAATTTTCCTTTATAGTTTTATAGACTTCAGCTAGTAAGAGATGACACACTTAAATTTACACCATGAAACTTAGATTGATCGGCTGATTAATATTCGTTTTAGTGAAGTTAACAAATTGTTCATACTCTATTACTAATATTTGCATATGCTTCGATTTTTGTTCTTTTTCTCTTCTTGGCAGCGTGAAAGATGGCAGAAACCTATATTGCGACGTTTGCAGGTTAGTATTGTCATTTGTTTATTTATGGAGAGTGCCAATGGACTGCCTTTTGGATTAGGTATAATGTAATCATCAATACCTTATATACGTATGTATACATACATACACATGCATATACATACCGCTGGATCATTTCAACAGGAAAAATAAATTGCTACATATGAATATTAGAACAATAATAATCGAAAGTATCAACATGACTTCATTGAAAATTTTGAAACACAATAATAATATTTAATGGTCAATGCTTGAAAAATCTAGTAGCAAAACTAACACTTTTTTGCCATAGGTTATTTATATAAAATTTGATCTTAATTTTGAGTGAGCCAAGGACAAGCTTGTACTTGACAGTGAACTTTTTAGTTAGCTTGTAATTTAAACATGAGTTGAAAAAAAAAAAAAAAAAGAAAGTTAAAAGAAAATTAAACATGAACTTTTTATAAAAAAAAAAATTTTGGGTATAGTCAGTTTTTGTCTGTGTTTGCGGGTGTTGTGTGCATGGATCTCTCTTTCTCGTAATTTTTTTTTATTGCACATCATGGTTCAGCCATCTTAATGTTGGCTACTTTTTATTGTACAGCCTCCTCCGCCAGTAAATGATACCAACCCATACAATGTCTTTAGGCCAAGAGAGAAAACCCACAGACTCCATACAAGAAGGGTAAGCAATGTGATAGTTACTTTTCATATATCATATGGCATTATTAATAATTATCCTAACCCTGTTGCATCTCATGTGTTAGATGCAAAGGAGAGAAAATAATGTGCAGTCATTTGAAAAGCTTCGCCAGGTGAACACCACTGTATCTTGGTTTCATTGTCAATTTCTGGAGTCTACAATGAACTTACTTCTCAAAAATACCCTGAGATCTGTTCATGGAAAATTGTTTTCACAAGCTTTGTATTTTGTATCTTCTGGACAAGCCTACATCTAGGATTTCTATGACTACTGCTTTCATTTTGCATCCTCATGAAGCATGTGGAAAAATTTGAAACAAAGGATTATTTATTGTAGGTTGTTTTCTCAAACTGATTAGTATTATTATTCATACCATATGCTCTATAATATTTCCCTCCCATTTTTGGTCCATATATTATTTTATTTCCAGTTTAGTTAAGACAAAATTCTTTTTGTTCTTTTATTATTTGAATATGTTAATGCTTATTATGCAGTAATTTACCACTTATAGTGAATTCATTTACAACCGACACATTGTACATTGTTCTTACCTTTATAGTTTTATATAGTGGACAAACTATTGCATGATGCATTGTGGAACTATAGAAAATTAAAATCGATTAGCCTGGGATTGTGTCTATGTTGTCTGTATTGCATGATGCGTACATTTTAGACCATTGAGTGTGGCTGGATAGTAGAACATCTGTATCTTCATCTGACCTTCAGGTGAATGAGACATGATGTTAAAAGTTATGCTTCACTTATCTGAAACATCAGCTTGGAAAGTTTTGATGTACTTGAAAGATGCAAAAATGGCTATTTGTTAGGCACTGCCTTTCTTGGCACACAAGTCTCTGAAACACTAGGCATGCAAACCTGTATCCAGGTGTGCAAACAAGCCAAAAGCTCAATCTCGACGAGCTTGGGCATTGCCAGCAACAGTGAAAGTGAAGACTCAAGCTTGGCTCTAGAAATTACAGTTAAATCCAATATAATATATATTTATCAATTACTCTTATATTCAAGGTGAGAGAGTACGATTTTAGAGGTGAAAGTGCAAGATTTTAAACTTTTAGGGGTTTATTAGTATTATACACGAGCTAAGCTGGGAGCTCGGGCTAGGCTCAGCAATAATCGAGCTAAGCCCAGCTCGACACAAGCTAAACTGCGAGTGGCTCGGCTCATTTGTAGCCCTAGTTGCATCTATGTGTGGCAACATCTCTTTTTCATTCTTTTCTGTTTTATGAATTGTTGCCATCATTTTGTTGTGGTTTTAATTGCATGTGTTTATTTATTAAACGTATTTCATTACTTGCTATTTGGAAAGTTGTCTCGTCATATTAATTTTCTTTATTGCCATTACAAATAAAAACTTTTTCTTTTGAAATTACTATTTTCAGGTCAGACGCAACCTCGAGCAAGCAAAGACTATACTTGAGGCTTTGATTAGGGTGATCTTTCTAGTTGAAATTTCAGAATTTATATTTGATTATTCTATATTTACATGGTGTATTAATCATTTTTATGTTCTTTATTTACTTGGAGTACTGATTGCCTTTGAATGTGTACGTATGTAGAGAGAAGAGAAAAAGAGAGATGTCCTGGAGAGTGAAGTTAATCTCCAAAGGATGCAAATGAAGTACAAGGTAAGTGTATGATGCCACATTGCAAAATCTTTGGTTCCTTAGTTGTTGAAGATGCGCTAAAATAGCTTTGTACATTGGTATGAAGTTTGAGGACTGCTATGAACTAATTATGAAGAATATAGGAAACATGAACTAGACCATTTGTAATCGGAGTACAAAGTGGGAAATCTCTTCTATGGTGAAAAAGGAAAGGCAGCACATAAATGCAGGGAATCTTTTCCCTAGGCATGAAATTCACTTTATGATAAGCTAACGTATCCCTTACGTTTCCCAATGCACTGCATATGTTTAGACTATGCTAAATATTCACTTTGAAAACCTATTGAACTAAAGACTCAGACCATTTTTTTATGGGATTGTTTCCTCATTTTACCTCAAACTTCCTTTTCATTTGGTGGGCCACCTTTTGTTAATGCAATTTAGTCTGTTTTATCAATTAATGCACCGGTTATGTGTTTTCAGAATGAAATCGAGTTTCCTGAGGATAGCTTGGCACTTCCTGGCTTTCCTCCTGTTTCTTGCAAGTTTGCTTCAAGTGAGGATGAATTGGTCGACTCAGATGACCTTGCAAGTAGCCGCCCACGAATGCGACCTGCTGCAGTTCAGAATCAGCCATACCCAGAGTCCAACCTTGTCACAACTCCAATAGCTAACGTTCAACAAGAGTTCAGGCGCCATACACCACTTGGATGGCTCCATAAATTGGTACATGAAATCTTTTCTACCTTTTCAGATTATCCTGCTACTGTACCCCACACTTGCAGGCCCCAACTCGTAGTTGCAATATTTAATAACCGTTATTCACATACTTGTTGAACATTGACTTAATATATTGTAATAAATAAGACTGAGCTTCATCCTTCTTGTGTTGTGAAATGTCAATTGCATCTTAGTAAATGTAAACTATTTTTGTTGGGTCTAATGCAGGATCCTCTTGAGCCGGTTCTGTTGTTCACAAAACCTCTAGTCCCAGAAAAGTTAGCTGCTGCAGGCATTGTCCCACCATCAGATACCTCAGCCAAGAATGGCATGTCGGCACCAACTTACAAGTTCCATGGAAGAATTGGCCGAGGGGGTCGAATAGTTTTTGATAGATGGAATCCTCTTATGCATACTCCAATTGATTGTGGTACATCTTTTTACATACCGCCAAAACCTCGCTCATCAGCATATAATTAAATCAAAATCTTGGTTGTCTCAGTTCGAGCTGTTACGAAAGATCCCTCCGAAACAGGTTTGACCAATATTCATGTTATACAGTGGGGCAAGCACACTGATGAGGGTTGATGAATTATTTGTTGGTTTTGGTAATGTGTATTGTTGGCCATGCCAGGAATCTAACCCAATTTATCTATCATGTTATTCCATTTGCTCCTGCTCTTTCTCTTTCTACATGCCTCTGTATATGAAGTGTGCACATTCCCTTTTTGTGTTTAGAGTTTAACTAGTTGCATGCTTCACTTTAAAGGATAACTCCCTGTAATTATGGAATGGATATGGGAACATGGTCATAAGGGCAGTAAAAATAGTTTGTTTTTATCTTAAATTATCCTGATAACCCTGGTGTTTATTCTATCAAAAAGGAGGGGAAAAACCTTAATGTCGTTCATATTTCTTAAAATGAAGGCATGTAACATTTTAAAGTCAATGTCATTGTAAGGTAAGAAAAAAATGATTTTAGAAGAGTGTTCAACTCTAGCTTGAAGCCACTAAATAATGAGAAAGTGCACTTGCAGGTTTACTTTGCGATGATGTGGCATCAAATTTATGTGTCATGTCAGCAATTGAAATGAGAAGTTCTCTTGTTGCTCCTTCAAGGGGACATAGGCTATCTCAATAACCACTGTAAATACGGTGTTTTTCTTCTTTCAGTAGGCTGGTTTATTGTTTTTCTGGGCTCTGTTAGTCTTTGTTCTTCACTTTGTATATCGATTTGTCTCCTTGAATTCCTTGAATAATGAATCACCAAAATTAAACATACAGTAAAAGTATATGTATATACTTTTTATACACAAATGATATATTATTATGTGATTAGATGATTTTAAATTAAAAATCAAGTAATATTCAATCACATGTATCACATTATTTATATATATAAATTGTATACGAAGACTGAGTACACAAACTCTTGCCTTGAAAACTAATTCATATTAACAGGTTCAATACTGACGACATGAGCTCCAAATCTGGAATAACTTTAGTTTCAAAATTTGCAAAAGTGACATGAATTCCAAATATCTTTTTCCTAAAAGTTCTAACCCTCCAGTTTTGCTATCCTCAGGCCAGGAGCCTATATCACTGCCGACCATACGTTACCAGAACGAGAATAAGTGCAACAGGTCCATTTGCAGGTGGTGTATTAATATCACGATAAACATACTTAATTACCGTCCTCGATCTTCGGACAATGGTTGTAAATATTCTCTGTAAACAGGAATTTGTTAACACACTTTAAATTATAATAATCGTATTAATTATTATTGAATCAAATATTTAAATTAATGGTAAAATATATCCAAATCTTCTATTTAAATAAGAGATTCAATGCTATAACTTATATATATAGAATGGATTAACAAGCCATGAAACTTTTGAGCAGTATTTTGGTGTTTCTCCTTCTACTTGTTCCAAATGTTTCGTGAATTAATTTCCCACCTAGAATTTATGTTAATATTACGAATAATTAATTTAGAATCAAGGTTGTCCTTAAACCTTCACTGTAAATCCGTAGATGATGATTTTGGTAAACAATATCTCCAAAACGGGAAAAGCTTCGACTTCACATTTCGTAAAATGGTTTTCGGAGGAAGCCCCTATTTTCCGGCAGATTTGAATGGAAGGAAGTCGTCCGTTGGTTCGATATCTATGACCAGGACAGGGATAAGTGTAGGCATTGCAGCTGGAGTATAACTACAAAAGGTCCATCTGTTGCTCCTCCTGATGACCAAAGGACTATCCTATCGGTTGTAAATGGAAGCATAACTCATGTAACACATAAATCTTACTTCTTTATCTTATGTTAAAATATGTCACAACCATTATATCTTATCCCTTTTTGTCTTACTACTATATTCTTACTTTTAAAGTGGAAAAATGACAATTTATCAGACCTTAATTATAAAAAAGTATTGAAGTATTTTTGTTTAAATCTAATTTTAAATCTTAATTATAATTTTGAAAAAAAATAAAATAAAAGTACTTTTTATTCTTCTTGCACCCCATTATTCTCCATAGCCCTGCAGCAACTCTTTCTTCTTCTTCAACCCAATGTGATTCCCATCTTAATCGAGTTGAAATGTCGTGCTGCATGTACTTGTGGGAACGAATATCAAACAACATTGCATGGTATAGTACTTATTAGACCAAGATCATCATCTTGGGATTTACAATGCACGGACAGCTCCAACTCTCTCAAACCATTTCTTATCTCATTTTAACTTCCTTTGACATACGCAAATTAAAAGTGAGAATGAACACACAACAAAGAACATTTAAGACAATCAAACTAATAAGGTGACAAGAAACATTGATAAATCAATTCAATGCACTTGAGGATCTTCAAGATACATGTGTTATGGTACTATAAATTGTACAACTATGTTACTATTTTGTACTAGTTGCAGAGGGATATACAGAATTTGAGGGTAAAATCACTTACCCAGATAGACTAAACGATGATATATGAAATTTTACAACATATTATTACCACCTTGCTATTGCAAATAATTTATGAGGAAGAATCACAGTAAAAAGTAATCATCTGAGTTAACAAATAGTTGGCAATTGTCTCCTTTCTTTCACAAAGCATGATCCTTGTCTTTAAGAGGGATTTCATAAGTAGTAGTAAATTTACCTTCTTGCTTGTCAGACTCTATAAGCATTGATACAACATCCCGCATTGATGGCCTATCAGTAGGGTTCATACTTGTGCACATTAAAGCAATTTTCAAGACAAGAATCATGTGATCAACAGTACTTTCATTTTTGAGATTTAACCGAGCATCGAGTATCCCCGGTGTCAATGAATGGTTTCGAACGTAATGTTTCACCAAAGTGACAAGATCTCCTCCTTGATCTAACGGCTGTACAGGAGTTCTCCCAGTTAGCAACTCCAAAAGAACAACTCCATAGCTATAGATGTCACATTTTTCAGTAACCTTCATTGTGTATGCATATTCTGCCATTGAAAAGAGAGATGTTATCAATCATTACAAGCAATTCTATTCTAAATTGAAAACCCAAGTAGGCAAAGTTAGTTATATGAACCAGAGAGAGCAAGCTACGTACATTGCCTCTAAGCTAAACATAAGAAACTATTTGGCTTCTCCACTGATATTTTAATGTCATACCGCCATACATATCAACTCAAAGAGTTTCATCGGTCGTAACACTGACATTTGAAGTGGGATCTTAGATGGCTAAAGATTCAAATTGCTTCTCAGAATTGTTAAACAGCGAGAGAATTAGGACAAATGACAATAATCCTTTGACCATAAACAAACTTCTTTTGGCCTTTTTCTACCAATTCAATTACTAAAACTTGACCGCTACCATGTTGGCAGATGATCCTCTAGAATGCATTTATTTCTCAAGCCAACTTTAAGTATGAGCATCACTAAGAAAATAAGTAACGAGAAATCAACTAAAAAGGCTAAACTGGACAAGTTAGCTTAGGTTACATATCTATCCTAGAGCAAATTTTTTTATGCCAAGCAATGATCCAGATAATATTTTAGTGAACATAGAAGGTCCAAAAAGGAATCTTACCAGGAGCGATATAACCGTATGATCCTGCAACTGCTGACATTGATTTAGACTGAGGCATGTCAATCACCTTAGCTAAACCAAAATCACCCACATGAGCTTCAAAATTCTCATCAAGTAAAATATTATTGGACTTAATATCACGGTGAATAATCCTTGGTTTGCAATCATGATGTAGATAAGCAAGTCCTTCAGCAGCTCCAAGAGCAACTTTGAACCGAGTTGGCCATTCCAAGCTACAAGAAGAGCCATGAAGTAATTCACCCAAGCTGCCCCTTCCCATGTACTCATAAATAAGGAGATTGGAACCTTGGTGATAGCAAAAGCCATAAAGCTTCACAATGTTGCGATGCCTAATCTTTCCAAGAGTTAAAATCTCTGCTCGAAAACTGTTTTCAATGTTGTTGCCTTCCCTGTTTGATGCTAGCTTTTTAACAGCAATGGTTTTCCCAGAATGCATAACCGCCTTATAGACTGTTCCATAAGCTCCACTTCCAACTGCATAGCTATCGTGAAAATTGTTGGTGACCTCAATCAGATCTTGCAAGGTGAAACCCACCTTTGGTGGAAAATAGACGTCTGAATCCGGTGATGATATCTCATTATCTTGAGAGGAAACAACCATCTTGGTTGGGCGTCTGATGAAGTACAAAATAATCATTATGAGAATTAGAGAAACACCACCAACAACAGCTGCAACAATAGTAATAATTCTACCACGGGGATTAGCCATATCTCCCACATGTTTAGCAGAATCAGAAGACGGATTTTCACCACAAATACCAAGAGGTCCACCGCAGAGTCCTTTGTTCCCAACAAAACTGCTGACAGCCATATTCTTAAACACTGGTACAGCTGGTAAAGGTCCACTAAGGTCATTGTATGAGAAGTTGCATCCCAATAAACTCGAAAGATTTTCAAACGTTATGGGTATATCACCACTCAGTTGATTGTTATTTAGCAGAAGGAATTCCAGTAGATTAAGATTCCCAAGCTCTGGTGGTATACTTCCACTGAGGTTGTTGTAGCTGAGATTCAATGCAATTTGTAAGCTTGAAAGATAACCCAATTCTGGAGGTATTTCACCAGAAAATAAGTTGCCACCCATCTGCAATTCTGTCAGATGTGATAGATTCCCTAGCGATGCAGGTATATTTCCAGAAAATTTATTTTCCGAGAGCTCCAGAAGCTCAAGCTGCAGAAGGGTGCCCAGTTCATTTGGTAAAGAACCTACAAAGCTGTTATGGCCGAGATCGAGTCGTTGAAGCATGTTGCAGTGTACAATTTCAGGTGGAATCCGTCCAGTAAGCATATTAAAGGACATATTTAAAGTCACCAATTGAGAGAGATTACCTATTTCTCTAGGCAAATCGGAAGCAAAGTAATTGTTTGCAATATGAAGCCTCTGCAACTTTTGGCAATTTCCGACCTCTGGTGGAATTGGCCCACTAAAATTGTTCTGGTCCAACTCAATAGCAGAAAGATTCACCAACTTGCACAACCCAGAAGGAAAGCTCCCCGCAAGTCTGTTTCCAACCAAACGAAGTTGCACCAATGTTTCACAGTTGATGACCCCAGTTGGGATATTTCCATAGAGCTGATTAAATCCAAGACTCAGCAGAATTAAGTTAGAGTGTCGACATAAGTGAGGAGGTATTCTTCCTGTCAGCTGGTTGTTAGAAAAATCAACTACCCAAAGTGGGCTGTAAAGTCCAAGCCCCTGAGGAATGCCACCACTCAAAGAATTGTCAAAAAGCTGTAATTGAAGCATTTCAGTCAGATATTGAAACCCAAATGGAATAGGACCAGTGAGGTAATTAATTGACAGGTCAAGCTTTGTCAAATTCCTCAAGATACTAAGCTCATTTGGTATTACTCCAGTAAGCTGGTTCTGGAAAAGGTACAGCAAGCGTAAACCTGTTATCTTAGAGAACTCGGTTGGAATCTCACCGACCAGATAATTCTCAGAGAAATCAATCTCTGTTGCCATAGACAGATTCCCTATTTCCTTTGGAATGGTTCCGTTCAACTCATTTCTGTACAGATACAACTTCTTCAGAAACTTGAGGCTTGCTAATTCTTTAGGTATTTGTCCCACAAAAGTATTCCCGTACAATGCAAGAGTTTCAAGGTTTGTACAATTTGCAAGCTCCTTTGGGATAAATCCTGTCAATTGATTACCCCATAAAATCAGATTGGTTAAGCTACCAAGCATCCCAATTTCCTTAGGTAATGACCCCCCGATATTATTTTGAGCAAGACCAAACATTTGAAGGCTCTGACATCCACTTATTTCTGCAGGAATGCTACCAGAAATTGCATTCTGCCCCACTCGAAATATTGTCAAGTTCTTGAGATTCCCCAAAGAACGAGGAAATGGACCAGTCAGATTGTTCGTGTATCCCACAAACTCCACCAATGATGATAAGTTTCCAAGATTCTCTGGCAGAGCACCAGAGATCGCATTGTTGCATATATTTAAACTTTCTAAAGAGGATAGCTTACCCAGTTCAGCAGGAATTTGCCCACCAAATTGGTTGTTGTTCAAATAAAGTTGTTTCAAGCTCGAACAATTTCCAATTTCCTTGGGTATATTTCCGGTTAACTCATTGTAAGCAAGATCAAGATATGTTAGGTGGATCAAACCGCCAATACTGGGGCTCAGAGTTCCTGAAAGATTCATTGAATTCAAATCAAGAGACCAGACCACTGGCTCATAACCTGAAGTGCAATTTACACCTATCCAAGAACATGGTGTCTGATCAGTGGACTTCCAGTTCTCCAGATGACCGAATTCATCATGTAGCCTGTTCTTCAGCTCTAGCAGGTATTGCCCTTCCGAATTCAAAGCCTCCGAACCACAAATCAATAGCAAGACAACCAGCAAAAAACCTGCAAACCCTACTTTGAAAACTCTCCCTGATTCAAAATTCCTCAACATTTTGGTAAACCTCAGCTGGATTCAAATTACATCTGCGTATGCACAGATACCTTAATTAAATTGCAATGCAGAAGAAATAGTTTCAATTCAAAAGAAATTTCCGTAAACAGCATGCCAATCATAACTTAAACAAGTATTTTAATTAAGTTTAGAGATTCATCATCTAAATAAAAGCAGTCTTTGATAAATCAATCCAAGCACACAAGATAACAAGTTCTCGTAAAATAGCCACACGAATCAATGGTCTTTAAGATTAAACAGATTCAAGAACCCATGTATGACCCAGAAATCCAAACACCAGAGGAGAACAAATAGATCAGTATTTAAAACTTAACAAGCTGTTAAAACAGCCTAATACATAAATAATTTAGTTAATCAAATTGATATAAGCCAATAAAGTCTAAAACTTTAAGAAACCCAATTAATCAGAGAATCATTTCCAAGATAAAGACATCACTTTTCAGCCATGAAAAAGAGACCAAAACTCTCAAAAGAGCTGTTAAGCCTGAAATACCTCCTTATAAATTTCAGAGTCATTCATCAAAGAATAAACAATAAACGCAGCACCATCACCACTTCCTTTCAGCTCCTTGAGACCAATACAAACTGAAAACTTCATTAAGTTTATTAATCAAAAGCAAAAACTAAGAGAAAACCAGCTAATCTTTTCCCACAAACATAAAGGATCTAGAAAGATTTGGGCCCAAGAACCTGAAAAAAGAAAAATCTTACAAAGTTGAATTAACCAAAAAAGAGATGATTTCTTTTGCCCTTTCTGAAAAATAGTATAATAAACACAAATATATGAAAAAGTGAATGAAAAAAGAATGATGATGGTGAATGGAAAAGATGTTGAGGGAAACAGAAGAGAAGGGGCTGGGGTGAGGACTTGGATGAAGGTCTAATGACTAATGGCCGACAAGGCATGCATACATTTCATATCATGAAACTCTTTATTTGCAAAAAAAACAACTTGAATGTAATGTAAACAATTATAAATGTAAGAAGAGGTGGGATGGAATGAATTATAGCTGCTTGGTTTTGTTTATCTCTTTTATCTCTTTTAGTGCTTGAAAAAGGTTGGATAACTGATCAAAGTTTTTGGTTAGGAAAAATTTTATTGACAAAATTTCAGATTTGATGATTGGGACAGCTTGGTTTGGTAGGGAGCTACTTCGAAATTGCAATTTCTACCTTAACTTCATCTTTTTTTTATTGAAATAAAAATATTAAATTTACGCTTGGTTGTTAGAATAGAATCCTCTGGCTTAACCTTTTGTCAGCTTCCATTCCAATCTGAGTAAATATTGACACGGCTAAAAGTTGGTGAGGGTTATAGGGTTTTGAGCAAATTTGTATAGCTTCTGGTTTCACATATTTTTTCTTGTCGAGGGTGTTCCAGACACAAAGCATAAGCAATGTTAATTATAAACATATTAAAGGAGGACTAAACCATTTTTGCATAAATTAATCAAAAGTTAGAATCATTTCTATGAGTTCAAGGTAAGATAACTAGGAATAGTAACCCATAAATATAAGATTCTGTAAAACTGATTCTCAATAAGATAATATCATAATATTAAAAATATTAGATCAAAAAGTTTACCCTCACAATATGCATGCATCGAGAAAAGATTATCATCATCACCTTTGTAGGATAAGATGCAACTAAAAAACATAGACAGAATATATCTCTTAAATTCTTGAAATCTAATTATATTATCTTAATGTTTGTAAAATAAAGAAAAAAATTATACCAACCAGAAGAGTAATTGGTTGACAAATGAAGCATTTCTTAATAGTGTGGATAAAAGGGTGTTTTTTTTTTTTTTTTGTATGTATAAAATAAGTCGTATGAAAGATTTTGTAAGAAAGTCCTGAATATTTTCAAGGGATATTCTCTGTTTTCTTAATGAAAACGAAGAGCCTCACCTCAATTCTTCATTTTGCAGAAATGTAAATAAAAAAGAAACAGAAAATATGAAGGCAGGGAAGGGATCCATAGATTTGGACCCACAAGATAGGAGAGGCTAAGCCGTCCAATACATAAGCTTGCTTTATGTCAACATCAGACCGACGGTCCATATTCATTTGACAACCAATCTCGAAATGATGGAGACCCAACACGACGCAGCACAAACTTTAACCTTATTTGACTTGTTTCAGTTTTGGTTTTAGGATAAGTGTTAGGTTTTTCTCCACTCAATACTCAATCACCACTTCAGTTTTTTTTTTTTTTTTTTTTTTTTTTTTTTGCATAAAACCCAATAAATTGATTCTAACTTTATTTATTTAAAATGATTGATGCTGATTAAAAAATCCACCCAAATAAAAGAGATATTAATTAAAATAATTTATATATATATAAAGTAACTTTTTTTATAATTAATATATATAAAATATTTTTAAGTTTTGTATTTATCCCATTAAAATATAAAATTTACTCACTTATTCAATTAAAACTAAAATATGAAATAAAATGAGATACAAATATGAAATTTATTAACAACTTTGACAGGAAAAAAATTGGTCAGATGGTTGGATGATCAGTCAAATATTCAATCAATTAATTTATTTTTAAAAAATTGATTAGTTGATCAATCGATCAAACACCTAATTAATTAATTATTTTAAAAAATTAGTTGATCGAGTATTTAACTAATCTACAATAACCAATCAGTTAACTCATTCAACTAATTTATCTAATTAATTTCAAATTTTATAATTTTTTTAAAATAAAATAAAATTAAAAAATAATTATATTTATATAATAATATATCACAAAAATTCGTATGAGAAGTGGCACAGGATTAAAAAACTATTTTAATTAACATCATCCTTTACAATAAAAAGACATTTTAGGATAAGTTTAATAGGTTGGACTCTACCAAAGACAGCCTAAAACAGGAATGACGCAAGGCATTAATTTTGTGTCTACATTTATGGGCTAGTTTAAGGGGTCCAGATTCCCAAGAGCTTAAATCAATTTTGACGTAAAGCATGACGGTGGTAAATGATTTAGAAATAAATCAAATCAAAATAATCTCATCACAGACAGGACTTGATTTGATTTGATTGAGTTTTACCTTAATTAATTGAGCCTACTTTTCTCAATTAAATACAAAATTCACCAAAAGCTAGGCAACCCAGTTGCCGCATTCTTCATATATTCACACTACATTTATAAAAGAAAAAAAAAAAGGTTGCTTATTAAGCATTTTCTTCTTTTTATTGAGATGGATGATTTCCTTTAATTACAAAGTCTTAAACATGTTTTAGTCTTTAAATAACACATGAAGATTTATTATTATTATTGTAAACCCTAATTAAAATTAAGATGACAGAAGTGCAATGGTTGCTGTCATGAAAAGAGACAGCCTAGGAAATGTGTTTTTGATTTGACCTTTTATAAACATTTTTATTTTTATATAAATAATGCTAAACATGTTCATCTTTCACATTTGCATTGCATGTATTTAAATACGTAATTTTTATAATATACACATGTTATGCCTTTACTGGTTAGATGAATAAATTCATAATATAATAGTCAAACTCATATTCATTGTATCAGATAAATTAAAATTTTATAAATATAACATAAATTAAAATCTAGACTTTTTTTTTTTTTCTACGAATTCTAATAATTTTAATATATTGAATAACTCCTAACTTGTAGAAAGGGCAAGATAGTACAAATTCTTCAAGTGGGTAATTGTTTATTGATTTATATAAAGAAATGGTTGCTTATTCATATAGTATTGCGTAATGCAATAAGTCAAAGGCTAGTTGATAGAGGGCCCATAATTTAGAAAAAAGGCATGTGGGTTGTAAAGTAAATGGAGGGCACTCAAGCCCATACGCCAATTCATGAATGTCATTTTACCCATCTACTACTTTTAGGCAGTTCATGTGATAACGTATACCTAACTTTTTACATTCTCCTATTAATGATTTACCTAAGTTTTTAAATAACACATCGAATATATTTTTTTTTTTTTCCTTATATATTTGCTATAAAATAGGCTATGCCCCAGGTTTTGCTTTTTGATGGGCCGGAATGGCCCAAAAGGCCTTGTCCCAGCACGAACCCCTCGAGCCCAGCTGGCTGCATCATTCAGTTACTGATCAAATTTCTTCAAAATTTGTCTCCCCTTTCTAGGTGATTTTGGAATCTTTAATAACAAATCTATTTCTAAACCCAAAGTCGGCTAAATAATTACTCGGTTTGAAAAAATGGATACAAAGAAAGCTCCTAAAGAGAGTCAAAACCATATCATCTTATTACAAGAATTTTGATGAGGTTAGGCAATGGGGATGGATAAGCATGAAATGAAGAAATTAATTTGACACGCCATGTGCAAATCCAGTTTGTCTACAAGACATCAAATGTAAAATGAAACTTGGGGTCTATGTTTTGGTCAGAAATTTTAGTTTCTTTAAAGGATGAAACTTTTTTTTTCAATTTTGTTTAACTGAAGACCCCTTGATCGCGCTTTCATTAGACTCAATGAGAGAATAATAAAGTATAAACTCCTATTTTAAACTTATAATCTACTCATATTTACACTATCAATAAAATTACGTATACTTATATTGAGTATACAAATATACACACACTTATATGTATTATCACATAATTAGATGATTTTAAATTAAAGATAAAATAACACCAAATCGTGTGACGACATATATAAGAGTATAAATATTTATATATCCATAGCAGGTTTGTATAGTATTGCTCTTGCACTATGGTGCTATTTATTTTTTCCTTATCCCATCAAATTAATACTATGTGATTCGCAAACAACATTTTCCATTCTATATAACATTTTTTCACCTAAGGTTTAGTTCTAAAAACACTTTTTTATCACCAGTTAGTATAAATAATAAATTTTTATTCAAAAGAAAACTCTATTTAAAAAATATTATATCATATTCAAACCTTGGCCGATCTTTTTCACGATCAAACTTTATTATAATAGGGTGTAGATATACCATGTAAACAAAGGATACTCCAACCGCATTCATATTACAATCAAGGTGAGATTGAGGTGCAATTTATACCACCTCACTAAAAGTAATACGTGACTTTGCAACAACTGAATAAACCTTTCCCACTTTACTCCACATTTGAGGCTTCTCTCAAACTATTTTTACCATTAAGTTGATATATATTGGCCTTATGACCTAATAAAAAGAAAACACATGTATAACACGTTAATACGTTATCTCTTAAATCGATCCATTCCCTTCTTCGCGGTGAAGATTAGAGGTAGTATAAATCCAATTATGGAAGGTGCATATAAGCTGTAGGCAGAAAACAGGCTCATTACATGATAATGACAGGCATGAAAATTGGCAAGTTAGTTGATTATAACATTTTACCTCATCTCCAAGAAAAGAAAAGAGGTAATAATGCAAGTAATCTTTGTCCACTTCTTAAATTTTGGCAGCTGTTTGGAAATCCTTAGCTATAGATACAGAGTGAAGAGCACAAAAACCAAAAATGGAAAAGTGAAAAGTGAAAAACAGGTAGGAGCAGGCAAAAAATAATCCAAAGATTCGGTTAGTGAAGTGGGGTTGGCGGGGAAATTACATACAAGAAAGTGGAAGATGCAGATGAATGCAGAAACTGACATTGCAGAGGGTCTAATAAGCTATGGAAACATTATTCATCTGTCCTAGTTGGACGGAGTAGAGAATGAGTCACTTCACACAGCTCACCAATGAATCTGCTGCTTCCCATTTAAGGTTTATCTCTTTCTCCTCTTTTAATACTAAAGATACCCTTTTGCTGCTTTTAATTTAGGCCAAATGACGATACCCCTTGTGTATTTTTTAACATCAATGTCGTAGTTGCGTCAAATTTTATTGTCTATCTTTCTCTTATAATGCATTTAGGAACATAACACTGAGCCAAAGCAACTATCTCCACACAAAATTTGCCTTTTTCAACGCCCAATAGTGGGCAGAGAAATTAAATTATTATTGAATTGACCAACGTTAAATATACAAATAAATATTTTTATGTGTTATCATAATATTAAATATCATTTAATTGTTTTAAAATTATTTAATCACATAATAACACACATAAAATATATACCAATTTATATACTCAAAATAAATACCCATTATGCAGTCAATTTCCTCATATCATGCCACCTTTTCATGAAAACACAACCATCCTACTTCTGCATAAAAAAATAGCAACATGCCATGTGAAATGATTCCATATAATACCATGCCCATGGTCCTGGTAATGGTCATGGTCATGCCCATGCCCACTATTCCAATACTAAATCATTCAGAAGTTCATTTGCCATAGTCTTAATTAGTCATCTCCACCACTAATAAGTTGTCAAAACCAGAGTCCTTTATGTTACCCAGAAACAATAATCATTCGGTGAATTTCTTTCTTTCCAAAGCCAAGATCAACCAATGCATCATTAAGAAACATGTTTGCAGCTTCCCGGCTATAATGGATTCCAGGATTTCAGTTTGACAAGCCTCTGAATGAGAATGTTAAAACAAAATCTTTGCACACACCAACTTCTCAAAGAGATCAAACAAATAAATATTCAACAACACATAATTACAAGCCAAAAAACAAGAGAATGTAAAGACACTATGAAAAACTAGCTTAAAGGATTGCAGAAACAAGTCAGAAGAAACATAAAATTACAATATTCTCTAAAATATCTAATCCTAAGTTGTGTTACAGCTCATCATCAATTGCAGCTCCTCCTCTACCCTTCACAAATGAGTTAGCCTTCTTAGAACATTCGTTCAAACATCACAATTCACAACCAATCAAATCATCAAATCACCAAAACCATCATTCCTGCAATCCACAATCCTCCAAGAACACTTAATCATCATCTATAGTCCAAACATACAAACTAAAGAACTCATCCGAATTGGACTTAACAAATTTCCCACTATCTTCCTTCTGTTCTAAAAAAACACAACCAACAATCAAACACACTGCAAACAAAATTCTTTTGATTGATTATCGTCAAACAAATGAACTGTAACTAAATCCCACTTAATATAATAACCCATTTCACCATAAACCTATTCACTAACTATGCTGAATTATAAATGAAGGAAAAAAAACCCACAAAAAAAAAAAACTACCTTTTAACCTAATTAACTATCCCCATTCCAACAATCCCAATATCCATACTCATCATCTTCTGCCTCCTCATTTCCATTACCTTCCGGTGAGAATTCGAATGCAATTCACTTGAAAACGTGGGGCTACTAGCCGGCCGGTACTCTGGCACAAGCCTTCCGGACTTATACCTCACCCCACAAGCGTTACACAGCGTTTTGGGGCCCATTGGACCGGCCCTCCATTGCGGGGTCTTTTCAGCCCCACAATGTTGACATTTCCTCCCAATACACACTTTGGAAACAACCGCAACCGATTTCACACCTTTCACGTTCTCTTGCACCACCCACCAGGACTCCTGGCTCTGCAAGTCCCTCCGCCGAGTGCGAGGCCGCTTGCTCCGTGCACGCACCGGCACACGGAGGCTACCGCAGCAGTTCATTATGTTATTCCCATTGTTATTGTTGGTCACCGTGCTGCCGTTGGAGTTCGTACTGGTGGTTGTACTGTGGCTACTGTTGCTGTTTTCAAGAACCGAAACCGGACTTTGATGGTTCACACTCGAAATGGGATTTAAAAGAATGTCTCCCAATGTATCAACTGTCGGGAAAGCGTCAGTGTTCGATAGCCATTCCAGTTCTTCCTCTGCAAATTCCTGTGGAAAGTATCAGAACAAGTATGAGTTCACTCGGATAAGCGGTCGAGTTAGTGACTGAGTTGTGTATTAGGTGATAATATCATAAGAAGACATTTTTGCCTAATGGGATTCATGTGGACAAGTTGGCGGAAACGGACACAAAACAAGGATAAAGTTGTCTTTTCGTTGTCATTTAGCGTAAGTAATTGACTTATTGTATGCCTCTGCACATTTATTGCTACACCACTACCTCGTGAGGCACAGCTCACAACAATAATGACCCAACTATTTTATGTGAAATGTCAACAGTAACCCTCTTTACATCTTTTAACTTTACAGAAAATACCTATACCGTTCACAATTTCAAAGGGTAGAACTGTCCCTAAAAAAGAATAATACGCACCTATCAAAAACAGAGGTGCGTGAGTAAATAGCCCCAACCACAGCTGTCTACGTACCGGTCAAACGCCATCAGTTTTTAAAAATTGTAAGCCCGAGTCAACTCGCAACTCGACAAAACTGGGCCGTCTTGACTCAGTCACACACTAAAGACCTAGCCGAGTCATGGCCGAATCAAAACAGCAAGAAGCGACCGAGTCAAGGCAAAACTCGGCCTTCCCCGGAGACCCCAAGAACCGGAAAAGTGATATTAAAAATGAAACTTACAGGGAACGGTGAAGGGCTAGGAGGAAATGAGTCGAAAACGTCGAAGGTGGTGGTGGTAGCGTTATGTTTAAGGGTAGACAAAGCTTTTCTAGGTCTTTTATTCGTCTTCATCATCATGTCGTCGTCGTCTTCTTCCTCGCCTATGTCAGAGGAGAAGTCAAGCAAGTCGTCCATGAAACCAGCCGCTGTGTCTAAAGCATCCATGTTTGTTTGTCTGGTTTTATAAATAACCAAAAACTTATAAAGACGAGGGAGAAGAAGAAAACCCAAGAAAGAAAAATGAAGAAAAGAAGAGAAAGAGAGAATTGGTTAGGTTAGGTTATTAAGAAGGGTTTTTCTTTTCGGTGGGAACCAGACGAACCTTTTTTTTTTTTTTTTTAATTTTCTTACTTTTTTTTATAACGCAGATTTTTAAATTAATGTTATTTAATTACAATTAATGTTGTAAATTTGTGATTATTGGTAGGGTTTTGGTAAATTATGAGCCGTGTGATGATGATGGTTGGATGGATGGGATCCACCTAACGTTAATTAAGGAAAAGATTGGAAAAGTGAACCGTACTTAAAAAATTATGATACATTTCTCTTTCCAATTATATCACGTGAATGTCCCTGGTTTTATACCTTCTTTTTGTCCTTTTTAAATCAGGGTACAATGTAAATACGGGAAATACAGAGGGTAAATAGGGAATGATGATTACAAGGCAAAAGGGGCGGGCCGCTTACGCAACGGCCTGCTATAAAAGGACGACCAAACCAAAGTTTCTCCGTCCCAATCAGCTTCCCTAAACACGTCATTTTTCCAATAGCATTTTGCCACGTGGTTGATAGGACATGTTAATAGTTTGTTTAAATGAATTATTTTAAGTTATTGACTGGTATAGTGGTAAACTGAAGACAGCGCACGTGACGGAGAGGATCTTGTGATTCTCTAGAGTGCAGTTCTATGCTAGGCCAAGTATGTTCCGGTTCAGATGCACTTGATTTGATGTTCAGTGGCGCCTCCTGTCGTTCTTTGTGTACAGTACTTTGCATGTGATTGGGCCCGTTTCCCATGCTAGCGGTAGTTGGTAAATGCAACTTCTCTTTGAATATTTAAGTGAAATTCGAATTAAATTTATTTAAATTTAATTTGAAAGAATATAAAATTAACTTAATTAAAATGAGTTTGAATTCAAATTCAAATTTTAAGGTTTTAGCTTATTAAACTTACAAATTTAAAAATTTTTATACAAAATAATATTTTTTCAATTAATATATATTAAAATGATATTATTTTAATAATAACTAAAAAATAATTCAAATTAGAGTTTAAATCTAACTAAACTCAACTTTTTTTAAAACGAATTGAACACCAACTCTAATCAAGACCAATCTATCTACAGATAAAAACACATTCCTCCAATTTTTTTGGTTGAAAGTTGAAAATTAATGGGAAATATTTTAATATTTTATAAAGGTCCATCTTAGGTTAGTTACAATTTGTTTAATGGGAAATATGTTTTTGAATACAAAATATGAACATGTTGAAATGGTAGTATGATCAAGGACAGAAATAATATAATATTCCATCATATATATCCTTTAGAGACAATGGACTTTATGCCATATGTAATCAGTAGAAAAAGGAAAATGATGGTTCTGAAATTTTGGTGGAAATAACGTAAATGTAACCCCTCATATATTTATTACCATCAAGTTACTTAACATAAGGGGAATTAAATGGGTTTATATTTCAGATTTGAAACAGGAGAAATATTTTATGTACAAATTTATATATATAAATTAAAGTGATTGTATTTAATTAAATAAATTTAAAATAAGAAAAAAATAAATAATCATAATATTTAATTATAAACTGTTAACTCAATTTATATAAATAAATATATATTAAAGAAAAAATGTAATAAAATTTAATATTTTCAGGTAAATAATATCTTTATTAAGAATTTTAATAAAATAGTATATATTTGATTTTTTAAATTTTACGTTTAAAAATTTAAAAATACATTAAACCTTGGATAAAAGTAAGCTTTTTTTTTTTTTGCCTCAATAATATTATTGACAGCTTTCTTGCAACAAAATCTATTCACAAACCAAACAACTTGCGACAAAGATTTCAACCTCATTCAGCAAATCCGTTGAACTAATCCAAATAACATAAACCAAAAATTATTCATCATTGTCAATGGCATGCCAAACCTTCAATCTCTTATTTTATATATAAATATTGCTTATTGACTAGATATTCATCCTTATAAAATTGTCCATTTGTCCTCCCAATTGGGGTTATAAAACGTTTCACTTCCTGGAAGTTTTGAGATTTTTTACAGATAATTTATATCTATTAGGATAAATGAAAGAGCTTCTGCCTTTTTGCCTCTCCATGCAAAGTTTAGGTATACAGAGCTTCGGGTTTCTTCTAGCGGTATTGCTTAAGTTGCATGCATAGTAATGAATGGTCTTGATCCTTAAGTGTAATTAGGGAAATTGAGTATTAAAATAAGTCCAAACCCAATAAATAATTAAACCTTGCACGATGGATAGATATCATCAAGTCACATGCAAACATTAAAGCATGAAAAGGTTGACCCATCAACATAGACATGGCGAACTGGCAGGCCACACATGTACCCATACCTATATGGGTTACATACATAATGAAAATACAATACATACGTAACCCATGTAGGTATGGGTGAACCTATGGTGCTCACATTGAATCCAAGTTATTTAAGATAAAAATCATCTCTTTTTTTATTTTTCATTATAGAACTTTGATCATTTCTTTATAAATGTCTAATTCATCTCTTATTTTTCTTTCAATTTCCCGTCAATCTTTCTCTCATACTTTTTGTTATTTTTCAATTTTTCGTTTATCTTTTTCATACTCTTTTTATTTATCTTTGAACAAGTCTTTATTTGAATTATTGTTTTCATGGAGAGAGAGCTAATCTCTCTATCCCTCAATAATTTTTCAATTCATCTCTTTTATTTTCTCTGTTTCTATTAGTACAATCCTTTTTAATCGATGAAGTTATTGTATAATTCTCCTCAATAGATCTTTCCGTTAAAAGTTAACAAGTACCTCTCTCCTAGAGATCTCCAAGATTTTTCTCCCTGGGATCCAAAGGTAGGTTTGTTAGCAAGACTATAAATAGACGATGGGGGTGCCTTAGGCGTGTGAGCAAGTAGAACTTGTATCTTAACTATGGGCATATTTAGAGTCATGCATCCCAGCAAGTTCCATAGCGTTGAGGAGGTTGTGGGTATTTGCCAACAATAGTTCACAACACAGTTCAGGTTTAAGGCCTGATAAGAAAAAAATTATCAATGAAAATTACCAAAGGTAGATTAACCCTTATTTTCCCGTCGGACCTGTATGGGCATAGGCTCAAAAGATGGTTAGCCCTGATTTATCTGTCCGGCCCGATCTGTATTATATCCCTAATCACAGAATCGTCCGAACCTTATACGACTCCCTGGAGGCCCTGGACCCAGAAGTTTATAAAATGTTGTCGTTTTATTCCCGCCTCAAAGCTCCTGATTTTATCTCCACTATACACGTGGCAGCCAGCTAAAGCCCCACCGCCAAACTAAGCCCAATGGACTTTCTCACCCAAAGTACGTTTTTTTTTTTTAAGTTTATGTTTAACTTTGAAAATCTCATTCACTTATCAATGAACTACTAAAAATATAATTTCAAAGATAAAATTTTTATTTTATTTATAATATTAAAAATAAATTTAATTTTTTTATTTTTTTTAAATCTTAAAAACTAATAATTTTTTCTCAATCCAAGTTTTCAAAAATAATATTTTTTCTTCTACAGTTTTCAAACTTTTGAATTGAATTTTTCGATAACGAACGACGATCTTTAGGCGATGTCTTTTTCTCTTTGATATTTCTTCTTTCCTATTGTATGATGTCTTTCCCTCTTAGGGGTTGTCATTGATGTACGATTGAAAGAAGGGCCCATCAGAGAAAGAGAGTAAGTGTTTAAAGATCATCGATTATCGTCAGAAAAATTAGATCTGAAGGTTTAAAAATACTAAGGGGAAATTTGGAAGAAAAGCATACTTTGGGTGGACATATTTTTGGCCGCCAAACTAAACTGAACTAAACTTGTACATGACAGCTTATTCACCAACAAAACAAGCAGAGTTCGGTCTTGCTCCCGTTGTCGTTTTCAAGATTTTGAAAACCAAGAGCGGTTTTGCATGGAAGTGAACTGAAATGAATTATTGAACTCCTTTGAGTGAAATTTAAAAAATATGCAGAATTTGGCCCTCAGTAAACCGTTGGTTTCAAGAGGGAAACTTCCCTTGTTACTTCTTGTTGATCCATTTCCAACTTGTGCTAAGTTATCTAGAAATTCCCTCTCACGTTCACGTAAGTTCTTCTATTAAACTGTTTCTTGTGTTAGTTTTTCTGATTTGAATACAATGTCAACTGGGTGTTCATGAATTTCTTTAGAAAGTGTGTTTAGCATTATTTCACTTCTTGATGGGTGAATCTGAAGTCATTATACCATAAAGACACTTTACTTGTAGTAAAGTAAATGTTTATGGTAAATTCGTGATGTATGGTTGAGTGATTTAGAGGCAACTGAGATGTGGGAACGCTCAAATCACTAAAAATAGCCAATTATAGTTCAGTTTAAGTTAATGCTCACACATTTCAATTTTCCATGGAATATGTTCTTGCATAAGAAAATGACAAGTTTATTTACCTTTACGGTATTACGGTCTAATATCTATTCAATTCTATTAGTTGAAAGTGTACTTGGCGTTTATGGTTATTTAGCATCATATTGTGATAGTATTCATAACGTATTTTCAGTAAGATGTAGAAAATTATCAAGGTTGAATTCTGCATTTGGCAACATCAGAGCTCAAGTGTCTAATGTTGGTATCGGATCTGGGGGCTATGAAGGCGGGAAGGATAATAACAATCAAAAGCTCTTTGTCAATGGCCTACCAAGTGGCAGCTCATCTGATAGGTGAGTTACATTGGACTGAATGATCTTTTGACGCTAGAAGATGATACATTTATATGGTTTAAACACTTAAAATACCACTCCCATTAATGTTAATTATGACAGTATGTAGATTTTAATTGTAAAAGCAGTCTTGAAAAGAAAAATTTGTTCTGGTTTTTAGTTGAACTTTGAGATCCTGTTGTGGTTTGTACATAGATGATATAACATGCAACAGGAAATAAGGATCCAAGTTTTGTATCATAAGCTTCTATTGTGCTTTTTTTAATTTTCCAAAAAAGTCATCTAGTTCTCCTTCTGCCTTTGTAGTAGTTTCTTATTCTGTGCTAATATAAAAATAGAACTCCTTAGATGGTTTTAGATTTCCCTTCTTGAAGGCATGGCATATATGTGTATCATTGCCAAAATTATGAACATTTTAAAAGTGGCAATTTTCTCTCCTCCTGCAGTCTATGTTCATTCAAAACATCTGTAAGATTTTGTTTGTCGTGGCAAGAACCTAATTTCCAACTCTTCCATGTGCATGTTCAGATTAGGTTACAGTTATAGTTTGAGTTTATGAATTCAGTAAAACTTGAACTTTAATTTCACACACACTTAACGACCAAATCCTTTTGATAAGAACCATTGAAAATGATCTTATACACCATCAAAAATCATGCAATGGGCCACAAATGGTCGCCTTTCTTCAGTTGAGCTCATGTATATATTTACATGGATATGCAGTCAAAATTCTCCCAGTCGAATTCCAAATCCTCTCTCTATTGCTATTGTGCTATTTGGCTGCACTTTAGTATTTTCATTGATTGCCTTGGTGAAAGGAGGACCAACATCACTTCTAGCTGCAATCGCAAAGTCAGGATTCACTGCAGCATTCTCATTAATATTTGTTTCTGAAATTGGGGACAAGGTAGTTAATTTACCATCTCATATTATCTTTGTTCTTCTACTATTCTAGCCACTTGGAACTTTTTCTGGTGTTAGTTGACTTACTTTGCTTTATCTTCTTCTTCAAATAATGCTTTTGTTAGTGCATATGAATCATTGATAATTTATATTGATTTTTTAGAAATGTAAAATTTAAGGTTTCACTCTTTCGAAGTACACCATAGTTTTTTTTTTTTTTGAAGCTCTAATCCTTGGTGTCACAGAAGGTTGAACTACAAATGAAAAGCGGTTACAAATATTTTTAAAGACTTGCTATCAGCCTTTACCGATTTGAGTTGGCTTCATCTATTTTAGTCATTGCAAAAGCATTTTGTTTGAAATCTAAAAAATAATAAAATAAAATGGAAAGTTTTCAACTTGCAATTGCCATTACATTTGACATGTTGATCATGGAAATATTTTGTGAAAGCTACTAAATTTCTTATGCTTGGATTGATCTTCCTTCTATGTAATATGTAGACAACTATTATATGTTCTTCTAGAATTTGAAGTTTTGTGCTTTTTATTTTTCCAGACATTTTTTATTGCAGCACTCTTGGCTATGCAATATGACAAAGGATTGGTATGTTTTCTTTTAACCTTCATTACTTAGTGCAGTTTGTCTATTTTCAGTTCTTGTTTTGGATAACTAGTACTGTCTTTGATATATATTAGAAACTACATGTTTCTCCTGTTAACAGAATCTATGGGTACATTTTTGTCTCTTTTCAGTAAAATATAAATCACTTTTGACACACAAAAGAGGAGTGAAAATGGCACATAAAAAAATGTCTATATATAGACAATCAATTTCTAACCTGATAATTGTGGAAAATTTACTTTATGGAAAAAAGGAGAGTCATAGCCACATGCTTATTGTCACTGCTGTCATTTTTGACTATAAGAATTTGATACTTCCTCAGTGGAGGATAACATTTTCGTAGATTCAAGTTTCTTGTTGAGCACCTGGGTGTTTGAAACAATTTATCATGAATCAAGAATTATGTGAAATGCTGAATTTGAAGTCGTTTACTAGTATTTCTGTGTGATTGATTGCATTAAAAACTGTTGATTAGTTGGTTTTTGTGTAGATGTTCCATGTCCACCATTGTGTATTAAAGAATTGACTGCCAGATTCTGATAAGTCAAGAAGTATATTTGTTCACTTGTTTGATTCATTTGGATGAAGTGCCTTTTGGATTCATTGGTAGATTTAGTCTTGGTTTTCAATCTAGTTTTGAGGTTCTTTTTGTGGATGACTCAACTTCAGTTAGCTTTCTTATATTTAGGTCTATTCAGATTTCAGATGAATAATTTTAAAAAAAATATCTTTTAAATCAGGACTTCTATTTTCTTTTATGTTTGGGTGTAAATAATTTGGCTACTGAGGCTGCTGCGATGGATGTTGTCCTTGGACACCACTAGCCAGTTTAAACTGATGTTCAGATTATTGCTGACAATGTTTATTATCGTCTACATTTTAGGATCTTGTATTGCTATAATACTTATTGTTTGGGACTAAATTTTGTTTCACAATTTTTTATGTGATTGGCAAGGTTCTTCTGGGATCAATGGGTGCTCTTGCACTAATGACAATTTTGTCAGTTATAATTGGAATAATATTTCATTCAGTACCTGCTCAATTCCAGACAAGTAAGATATAGTTCTTGCCTCTCTCCTTTTTTAGCTTATATTTATATTTCTGTTAATTATTTACAAGGAAAATAGTTTTCAAGTCCATCATATGGGTTATTAATGGTTTGAATTATATCTTAGCAAATTTTTTAACTTCCAAAAAATTGCTAGAAAGGTATTGTTTTATTATTCAGTTCTATCAGTATGTCAAAAAAATAGATGAGTATATGAATCACAAGACCCCATTGAGTTCCCATTTGTCTGTATTTATTTGATCATGAATGGGTTTCTTTCGACCTGTATGACCTGAATCTACATTCTTTGCTGCTTTTTTCTCATCTAACTTTTTGCTCCTTTCTAGTGCAACTATATTCTTTGATGCACAGTAAAAGTTAATCTCAACCACAATGTGCCATCTTTGTCTCCACGAGTGCAACCTCTAGGTTACTAAGTCTATGGAATCATTCTAAGAAAGGTAAATATTGTACATATAAATTTCATGTAAATCTGCTGGTTATAGAAAGATTTCCCTGTTTTAAAACATAGGCAAAGGTCTCTCACACGACTCCATGAGAGATTTGTGATGATTCTCAAAACTTAAATGCTTTTGCTATTTTTCAAATCAAGGGACTTATTGTATTTAGGCCACATTTCCAAGAAGTCACTGAAATTTTACCTGTTATAACTATCTCTCTCTGGCAAAAAAAAGAACACTAGCAGCTAAGTCATTCCTCTAATTGCCTTGTACTTTGTATCACATTCAATAAGTAATTTATACCAACGAACTTGAATCGACCTTGAAAAAATGCCCTATCTGAATAAAGTTTTGCCATAAATGAAATGCCTGTGCTGTGTCCATCTTGTTGGGCTACAGGTATTATGAAACTTTATCAGCTGTTTGTTTTAACGATATGCATTGTAAGACCATTTTGGTTATTAAAAGGTTTAATCAGAAATTGTGAGTCTGTGCATCTATCTGAAGTCTTGTTGCATGGGATGCTCCTGCTAGTATGTTGTTATGAGACATATTACAACTCAGTTTAACTGAAATCATCAGGTTCCAGCTTCTATGTAAGACATCTTCCTCCCTGTCTTATATGGTATGAGTTTCAGTTGTCTATCAACTTGAATGATAATTCCTCTCTATTAGATAGTGTATGTTATGTGATAAAGAAATGTACAGAAAACTTTCAAGTTATAGTGAATTCCATATATAGAGTGTAATTTCAGCCTGTTGAAAAATAGACTACTGGCATATTTGTATTGAAAATTTTGATGTTCCTGTATAAAAACTTCTGGTCATGGGGACAGCCTTGCCAATTGGAGAATATGCTGCAATAGCTCTATTGATGTTTTTTGGCCTCAAATCAATAAAAGATGCATGGGACCTTCCTTCAAATGTAGCTAAGAGGGGAGACAAAAGTGGCCCTGAACTGGATGAATTTGTTGAAGCTGAGGAACTTGTGAAAGAGAAGGTAATGTTCTAATTTTGAATCTTTCCTGGTATTTTGTTCGGGGATGAATTTATTACTTTATCAGTGCATGTGTTCAAAATGCACTTCTGCGGGATAAGGGAGAAATTGCTCATTGGTTTTTTCTGAACATCTCATTCTATATGTACACCTGTCTGTTTCTATGGGTGCCTATATTGGTTTAAATAGAATAGAAATAACCATGGACTGTGTTTCAATGTCATCAGGTTTCAAAACGGCTATCCAATCCACTGGAGATAATCTGGAAGTCATTCAGCCTTGTATTTTTCGCTGTGAGTATCCTTTAGTTCTGAATTGCCACAATATTAAGCATTGGGCATAAAATGCTGGCATCAAGTCTTTTTATCCTTTACTACAAAACAAACATATGGTTCATTGCTGTTGACTTGCCTGAACTATATGTAGCCTCGTATCATTCCGGAGGTTGCTCCAATCATTTAATTTAGAAAACAAAGTTCTTGTGATACCAACCCTGACCTCAACTTGTCTGTTGAGGCTTAGGCCAGACACACTAAGGAACACACTGGCAACCAAGAGACACAAAAGGAAAAGCTTGCACCAACCCAACCCCATGGATGCTCATGTTGTGTGAAACACCTTCCTAATAAGTTGATGGATTATAAACTATGATAGGGCATAAGCGGTTAGCATCAAGAAGCGGTTTGCAGCAAGTACGACTTAGAACATCTTGTCAACGCCTCTTTTTAACAAACATGGCTGTGGTTCTCTGCATACAATCAATTTAGGTTGAGTAGTCCCACATGTTTGTCAGTTTTTTTCTTTTTCTTTGCTGCTTCACTAACCACCAGTTGACAAATTCACTTGTGCATGCTCATGTACTAGGTTTTATGTCCCGAACAATGGATTATAAAATATCACCATAACCATATTTTGATTATTTCAATTTTCTAGGAATGGGGAGATCGCTCAATGCTTGCAACAATTGCTCTTGGTGCTGCACAGGTGAACATTTCACTTCTCAGAATTTAAACCATATATACCAGGCCAAATTTTCTTCAACAAATCACTATATTGTATTTATATTTCTGCCTCTTCTTTCTACAGTCACCTTGGGGTGTGGCTAGTGGTGCAATTGCCGGACACCTACTTGCGACATCTATTGCAGTTCTGGGGGGAGCTCTTCTAGCTGACTACATTTCTGAAAAACTGGTAAGAGCTCAAAACCTTTTCCTCAGTTATCACCATTAACAAAGCTTTGGTTCAAATTTCATGCAACTCGCTTTATTTCAATCAGGTTGGCCACATTGGTGGAGTGCTGTTCCTTGTTTTTGCAGTGGCTACATTTTTTGGGGTTTTCTAGATAGTTCTTAGAAATCTACAGAAAATAAGAAAGATTGTCAGAGCTGTTCATAGAGATCAAACATAATTAGTTACTATATAAAGAGGTCATAAAAGGAGATTGTCATCAACAACAGCAGCAAGAGGAGTTCCATTTTCACCCACTATATTCAGCTGTAGATAATGTAAAACAAGTCATAGCTGAAGCTCGTGTCGTTGAGGCAAATTCATTGTCTTAGACTGGCCAGTTTTATTCTGGTGATGCCAATGTTTTCCAAGAATGTTTCTAATTTTGCAACCAGTTGATAAAAAATGACTCATCAACATTAGCCGGTATGAAAACCATATCAATCTATGAGCTTTGGCATGAACAAGATATTTACAAAACAAGAAAAAAGCTAGTATAAACACTTGTAATTGAGCATCTCTTGCCAATGCTGAAGGGGATTTTGTTTCTATTTCTTGCTCAAGTTTTGTTTCCTGTGAGAAGGTAAACATTTGAAATGATCATCTGACCCGTGGCAAAATTTCAAGAACATGCATTGCAAGTACATGATGTAATACAATCGGAGCAATTTTTTTGAAGCTTTGAAATAGGGGGAAGCTCAAAGCTGCTCAAGGTTCTTTCCTACACATTTTTTTTCCTTTTTCTGTTTCTCTGTTTTTTCACCATAGTATTTAGTGGGATTGTAGGCTGAAGATCAGTCAAGCATACATGACCGGGACCAAAAATGACCGTCTGCAAGTAGGTTAACTAGGCGTTTCTCAAGTCTTCTTGATCCTGGACCAGGCCTCAAAACATCAGCATCACCCCAAACTAAACACGTGTTATTCCCAGACTCACCTAAGCACCATCCACCAGGAACAATTTGGCCAGGGTTACGATTTAAAATTTCTGCATCAATGCGGTCAAGCACCGGATCATCATTCTGGAAATGTGAGGCAAATGCTGCTCCACTCTGAATCATAGAATCAAACTCGGTGGAATTAAGTGGCCGGGACTTCTTTTCGGAGGAATTATCAAATGCTACATGTAGAAAGCTGTGGTTTACAATAGTCCTGTTGAACTGATGAGAATTACAAAGGATGGTAGGAAAATAGTTGGAAAGGGAACGAGGTGTATTTGACAAATACATCAGCAGAGTCCTTGGAAAGTTGTCAGTACCCAAAATGCAGAATTCAATAAAGTTACGACTCAAAATGAAGAATGAAGAACCTGCAAAAGAACAAAAAAATCAACCGTTTGTTCAACATCTTCAATTGTCAAAGAAGAAAGAAGTCTCAATAGTAGAGGGAGATCACTGACAGCCCGCTAGCCCAAAATTTTGTTGTGGTTATACAGATTAGCACAGACTCAATGACTAGGGTTAAAAATTTAAACTAGTTACCCAGGTACTATTAGAATATAAGGGGTAGGGAAAGATTAATGAAATCTGGTATAATAGTGCAAGCACTTCTATTATCCATGGTCTTAAGCCTGCCAGGGCCCAAAGGCGGTCATTACCAATCTTTGCATAGAAAAGAGCATGAATGGTGGAATCCGTCATAGGGTCAACTTTAAATGAAGGATAAGGATTCCCTGTAATGGCATTCTCTCTGAAAGATAACAGCACACAACATATTACCTATTAACCCTGATTAGAACTAGTACACCAAATCATTCCACCTCATTGGCCTTAATAGTGTTACCAAATGAGTGAAACTAATGCAAGCTCAGTGTTTGCTGCAAGTCTTGAATAAAGATGTGAAAATAAAGAAGGGGTAGTGACAATCACAGGATGATTTACTTGTTTCCATGGTCATTTCAAGTTAATGTAATAAACACCTTGGTGTAAAGATAATGAAAGCCAAAAAAGGGGAAAAAAACCATTGTATAAATTCTTCCAATAACCATGAGATTTCCTAGAAGTTCCATGGACTTCAAATATATAATCAACTGAGGTAATTCAGCAGTAGTAACGCTCCACAAAAACAGCTAAAGTTGCCACAAAAACAGCGGTAGTAACAAGTCATATTTGGGTTATAAAATAGATTCTATCGCTAAGTTTACATATTTGAGCTTTTTTAGATTAGACACTTCCCCTTATTGGATTGAGTGATCTGATAGATCATCCTTAAAATCTGAAGAACTTCAAGTGAATCTTGGATTTCCAACTGATCTATGATTATTGCTAGCATAACTCTAGATTGTAAGCATTAAAAACTAGTGTGGTAATTATTAGCCACATATTTTTGTACACCATTCTCATACTATAACCCAACTATGACTTGTTAAGCTTAAATTGTAAGCATTAAAAAGTTGTTCAATTGACAACTTTGCTGGAAAATGATTGCCAAATATATTTTAGATCTGGTAATCATTTTCAAAGGATTTTTATTTTTATAGTTTATTGCTCATATGCCCTGCCCATATTTCCTCATCAAAACAGAATGCAGGACTTTGAAAACTATAAAAAGCTTCCCGAAAACAATCTGAAAGCTTTGGAATTGTCAAAAGACAAAAGGCACTGAAAAATTAAAGGGTTAATGCTTAGTTTTGAATCAAGCGCCAATTGTCCAAATTCAACTTCAGTGTGGAACCAGTAATCGGTTAAATGAAGTAGCAAATCAAAAAAAAAAAGCTTTACTCTTCCTTTGTAACTCCATCAAATAGCATCAGCATGTTGGTAAAATCTACCTAATTATACAATTATACTTCCTCATACCGCTCCATAAATTTCCAATTCACTTTCTTCGCCACATTCTTCCTTTTACTTTTCGATATGCAGTTTCCATGTCCCATTTAACTAGACTCGAAACAAAAATTCTATTTAAATTGGATAACCAGTGAGCCTAAAATAAATATGTAAGATATTGCAATTCTCTCTAGTCATTTCCATAAAAATTCAGTCTTGGTAGTCATGTTCAAAGGATTTCTATGTCTACTGTTTATTGCTAATTAGCCTACTCCATGTCTTCCGCACCAAAAGAAAATGCAAGAGCCAAAACTATAAAAAGCTCATCAAGAAAAAGGGAAAAGAAAAAACACACCTGAAAACAATCTGAAAGCGTTAGGCAAATCCCGCTTTTGAGTAACATAAAACATTGCAGATTTCTCAGACATATAAAGCCCTGGATCAACGATTATCCGCCTCAGTTTACTTGACCTATAACATCATAACACAGTCATATCACTAAAAAAACTTAGACGTGACCATTACATCATTATCAGCCAGCAAATGGAAGAAAACAAATCCGAAAATCTATGAATTCATGTATCTTACTCTCTCCAGCCAATGTAGCTGGTGTGGTTTACAAAGTTTAGTTCTTTAGGTAAAAACGATAATATATGAAGAAGATCTGCAAAAACCCACAAAACAAAAACAAAAACCCGATTAATCAAACCAACAATTTGTAAAACATGTAAATTTATAACAATGCCAATAAAAATTAATACAATTTTTTTCCCAATAAATAAAATGCCACCAAAAAGCAAAGCTGAGAAGAAAAAGGAAAAGAAAAATACCGTCTTGTGTAACAAGCGGATAATCATCAGCATTCAAATTGATAAACCAATCCCAGTTCTTAGCTAACTTCAAGAGTATCGACGCCGCATGAAGGACTGAAGAAATCGTAGAACTTCCACTTGAGTAACTATAATCAGGTTTCCCAATCACATCCACGTTCTGTGCGGCTCTAAAAATGGGCACCGATTGCACCGTCAGAGCTAAGCGATCCCGTTCAGTTTGCGGAGCGGAGGGGTCCAAATGGAGCAGATACTGATTCTTTGGATGGTACGAAGCGAACAAGAGGCGAAGGATCCGAGCCGAGTCGCCGCATGCCCCAGAGATGAAATAGGCAACCGACGGAGGAGCAGGATCAGAAGGGATCTTGGAGGGAAAAGTAGGTCTAGTGGGGAACAGAAACGGGTCGGGTTGGGGCTGGAGGGGGCCGGGAGAGGTGGAAAAATAGAGGGAGAGAAGGAAAAGAAGGGAGAAGAAAGAGGTGGCGATGATGAGGGAGCGGGAGGATTTGGCATGCTCTAGGAGGGCGGCAGCTAACGGCGGAGCAGGGTGTTGCTGGAGCATGACTTGACTACTATTTTCAATTCTTGGATTTGGGTGTATGTAAGAAAGAGATTAAGATTACAGAATGTTAAAGCATAAATTTCTCTGAACCGGTCAAAATCAAACATTATATTATTCAATAACTATTATTTCTTCAATTAAGTATAAAACTTCACGCCTGCTTCTCCGTACATATTCACAGTACACATTAGCAAATTATTCAAGATTATACTATTATTTTATTTCTTATTAAATTCCTCCATTTTCTGAGGAACCAAACAGAACATAACATGTCTAATTAATTTTAAACATTAATTAAATGCAATTCACACGAAGGGAATAACGTAGAATTATTTACCTTCCAATTCATTCGGCTCACAAGAAAACAAGCAATTGTAGTTGAAACTGATCGAAGCACAAGATACAATTTCAATTTTCAGGGAAAAGAGCCTTAGGTCACCTCAAGAATTATTAAGGTTTGGTTAATCCTTTGCTTTTCTTTCATTTTCTCGAGAAACAAGCAAACAGAAAGATAGTTACAACAAATGAATAAATACGAGAAAAGCCAAGGGGGTGGACCTGGTGAAAGGAAAGCTGGATATATACATGCTAGAAAAGGCCAAAAAAATTACACAAATTATGTAATATCAGATAGAATTGGATCCCAAGATAACGAGCAAATGTAGTTGAAATCGATGGAAGGACAAGATAATTATAATTTTCATGAAAATCAACATTAAATGATACATTTCTTTTATGGAAGTGAACAATAATTTGTCAATATTTCTATTTTAACAACCTGTCAAGTGTTAACACACAAACTTCACTTAATGCTTCGAACAAATTTCACATCCTAAATCTATCTCATTCTGCTGAATCTGATTAGGAAAGAGTAGGATATAGAAGAAACCTGAGATCACTGGGGCGATAGATTTGATTTCGAAGCCTTTGAGAGGAAAATTATGCCTTCAATCAGAAAAGAGAAGACTAAAAATTCTGCCTTCCATTATAATCAACTGAGCTAATGACTGTCTCTAGTACAATGTGTCTCTTCTTCCATTATAGACATAATAGTATTTTATGTCAGGATTTCATGAATGGTATCACTGTTTAAGCCATTGCGAAGGAATATAATTATCTGATTAAATGGGCCAAATTAATTTACTGGGCCTGATTGTTAAGAAATTTAGCCCAAAACGACATGACAGATACAAGAAAAATTGCTCAAAACGGCAAAAAGTTCCGGAAGCCACTCTATCAGAGCCAGGTTTCGATCCTGGGACCTGTGGGTTATGGGCCCACCACGCTTCCGCTGCGCCACTCTGATTTTTGAAAGAATTCTCCACTCACACTGTTAAATTTTAAGATATGCGTTTTGTTTGCAACTGTTAACATGATTGTGTCATTTGTCAATTTGATTCAGGTTAGCTTAAATAAGTCAGGTTAATGTGATGCATGGTGTGCTTTTGTAAATCATCAAAATTGTATGAAGATGATTGTGACTATAAATTAATGCTCACGATGAAGTTTAAGTGGTAAATTATGTGAAATTTTCAAATGAAAAAGATTAGACTTGAGATTCAATGCTATTATATTAAGATAAAACTTTTGACTTATCTAATACATTAGTTTAACATATGATTGCGTGATCAAATAGGAGGAGTAATTTTTTTTAAGTGGATTTGTTTATATATCTATTTATATAATGATTCTAAAAAAAATTTATGTCTTCGTATTTAAAAATTGTTTGAAATCTAATGATTGATCAAAACTCGTTTTTAACACTTAAAATTCATCTATAATATTAAGGTAGATGAGTGGTTAATATAGATTGTCACAAACATCTCTGCTTTTATATTAGTTAATTACTGTTATGTGAAATCTGGTATTGACTAATATTATTTGTCTTTGTTGACAAATCTAAGTAGGATGACTCTGTTCTCATATAACATGATCAAATTTCTTCATATGCAAGAGATTATAGTAACAGGCAGATTGCTAAGATGATAACATACTCTGACTCATATAAGCCATATTAACAGAATGAAAATGTAAACCAAACTCACATTTATCTTCACACCAACAGATGCACATGTAATCTTAAGCTCTCTTACATCTTCAGTATTTGAGATGGACAGTGAATCTCAGCAATGATTCTGCGCCATCTGTGACATGTTGACCAGGTGGTATAAGAGGCCGCACCTCAGCCAGCCCACAAGCATTCTTGAACTTTCCGGTGCCACCAGTCACTGACAAATGGGACAATGTACTTCCAGTCTTGTATACACCATAGAAGTTGAGGCTGTCGCCATACTCCCCTTCTTCAATCATGGCTGTAAATGCCATCATCTGTGTTGACCCACGTGCAGAGCTTGCCACATAAACTCCTTGTGCCTTCCCAAGTGGCTGTGTCCCCAATTCAGGGCCAGAGGTTAATGTGTCATCGATGACAGTGATTGTTCCGAAGCCTAGTCCCAAGCCATCTGGCCCCAGTTGGGTCTGAATGTTGTCATTTTGTTTCTGCTGATCCTGATTCCCTGCAAAAGTTGTCCCAGCCAGGCCGGTTCCCAATGGGATGCCGTTGACACCATTGACAGTCGGAATGGCACCATTAGCATTGGGGATGGCAACCCCATCTTTTGGTGGAAGGAATCCTATTGGCCTGGCAAAGGGTACCTGGCCATTGTAGATGTTTCCTAGCAAACCAGTGATTGGCCTCGCTGTAGGGTTACTGCCTCCAAGTATGTCATGCATATAAAATTCAATGGGTTCTTCGCCTGCCAGGGCAGGGTTAACTGCAGCACCAAATATCCTGATGTTTGCCACTGCAAGTAGCAATGCTATGAAACTAAATGGTAATACTTGCTTGAACATTCTTGCACTGTGTGTATCTGAGGCTTTAGGATCTGAAAGCAATGAAGGCTGAGGGTTTTGGATGAGGATGAAAGTGGTTAAGTAATTTGGTCCTTAAATACGAGTGGCTATGATCAGACTGTGATAGAGTTGTTAAGAAGTCTGAGAGTAGTGAAGCTGTTCAAACTATATTCATATTCTCGGTTGATTTTCTATTATTCTTTTAAAGTAATTGTGGCATGTGTGGTGGGTTTGGTATGTTATGGGTTCCACCAATATGATCTTCTATCACTAATGAACCGATCGTATGTTCACAATTGTAAAATAGCTTAGTTGTGAATTACATATTCTAGAAAGGAGTCTCTTCACTGGAGTTGGTGAGTGGAGTTTGATGGAGTTGATAACTGTTAATAACTTAAAGTAGGTGACTATTTCCATGTATGCAATGACTGAGGGACTTCTCAGAGAAAGTTGTTAGAAGAGATAATAAAATAATCATAATAACAATAAAGTTCTTCCATTGCAGCAAGGGTACCATTTACTTAGCTTGATCACAGTTCAAATGCAGGTTTATGTTTTAGGAAGAATGCATGTATTATTGAAAGAGAGAAATGGCTCAAAATTAGTCGCAGGATGAGGCTGCCTCATATCCATTGTGTCCAACATTTCAAATATGATTCAGTTCTTTCATAATTGCTGGTCCTATTTTGTTGTTTTTGTTAATAAGAAACCTTATTTGAATCAAATCACTTCTTTAAGACTGAACCGATCATACAAAGCAGGTAAAAATTTTACGTTTAGTGATCGATTCTATAACAACTATATTAGAAATACTAAGAATTTAATCTTAAAATATTGCAAAAAGAGATTTAAACTTTTACCCTCATACTTGAAATTTATGAGTTCTATTTTTCTGAAAGAGACCACAAGAATTAGTTAATAAACTTTCAATCACTATGCCCTACAAAGTTATTTATCTCAACAGAAGATAAATCATTTGATCCAATTACTGGCTGCTCTTATTCAGTGGCAATCTTTGCTGATTATGAAGAATAATTATATTTAGTTTTTGGTTGATGGCAGAGTCATTGTAGCGTGCTACATAATATTTGGCTTTGCATCTTAAGATTAATTTTCTTGCTTATTTCACAGAAATCACTGAGAGTGATTCCAAAGTGAGATTTTATATTTCAGTATCAATTTCAACGAAACACTTAAAAATATTACTGTTACAGAATAAAAATGCAAGGCTAAAAAACTTGAAAACATTGATTCCCTGCTACCAAATTGACAAATAACCAATGCCAGGTTTCATTTTCATTTCACACAGAGAATTCTTATTTGCTTTTCGTGTTCAATGCCATTCTCAGTAGCTTAGATGGACAGTGATCCTCAGCAATGTCTCTGCACCATCAGTAAGATGTTGCCCGGGAGCCATAAGCGCCCTCACCTTGGCGAACCCTCTTGCATTCCTGAGGTTACCATACACTCCTGAATGTTTTCCCTAATTGCCGAATCATTATTAGAAAGATTACAGCAAGAGGTGATCAATGTCTTCTGGTGCTTTTTGGTACAACTAAACCAAAATCTTGTTATTATAGAAGCTTTAAACGATGCCAGTTGACCAAGGATCTATATCAAAGTAAAAAAAACAAAAAAGAACAAAACACTCAAACTGATAGATTGAAGGGCAGCAAACTATTTATTTTCAAGGCACTAGAACTCATATAATAATTTCCATCATAACTTCACTATTGAAAATCTGGAAAAGCTGTAAAATAAATTTAAAAAAAAATAAAAAGGTCACAGGGAATCAATAGAAGAAATTTCATTCTCAATTGGAAAAATTCATTATTTTGTTTGTTAGTATACAATCGCTTGAATCTTGAATAATACACAATGAAAAATGGACAGTAAAATATAGAGAAAGAACAGTCAAAATACAAGTGAATAACTGAGATTATCAATTAAATCATGGCTGGACTGAGTCTTCTCTCTGCTGCATAAGCTCTTGATGATCCATGACTTTGGGTTGTCTTACAACAGGGGAAATCAACTTCCATACTGCATATAATGTTTGAATTTGGGCAAGGGGAAAGAAGAGAGCGATGTTAGTTTTAGCTCATTGATCCCTAGCTAACAAATTTACTTGAGTTGTAGAATTTAACGCTGTTTTGTTTGGAAGTTTGATAAATTGAAGCATTAGCTCAATTTCGTGGTGAGGGAGCTCATAATGTTACATACAAGAATTGAGTGATAACTTGAAGTCAAAGAATGCTTTTTTCTAGCCACACAGAAATGGAAACCCACTTTGTATCCTTGAACACAAAGCCGAATTCTGGACCTGAACTTTTTTTAACGAGAAAAGGGTATTTTTGTTTTCTTTTTAGAGTGAATGCCTATGATGCACTATGTGTTAAAGCTGTTCCCTTTGGGCTAAATTGTAATCAGACAGCATTAGAAGAGAAATTTATGATCTTAAATATGATGTTGCAATGAAATCAAGCCTCAACTCATGAAGATACAGGAGACAAGATTTAGCATATATGCAATCTGAAGAGAGGAATATATACAATCCACTTACAGTATATAGTCGCTGCAAACCACTCGTTCAAGACCTTCACCCATGTACTTGCCCAGCCAACATCTATACTCCATCTGATTGTTTAATGAGAGTGTGACAATATGAAAGCATAACTATTAGTGAATCGGAAAACGAAATAAGAAGCAAATGAATGAAAACATCAGTAATTTAGCTCCTTACTTTCTTGCTGAATTTTCAAGATTCCAGCTTATGAATAGCATTGCAAAGTACATGGCTCCCAAAGAGAATATCAGGTGGAAAAATCCATACTTATATGGAATGTCATCCTCGAGGCGAACTTTATCTTTGCAAAACTGGCACCATTAAAATGTAATCATTATTGCTTATCAGTGTAAAAATTAATGGTCACTCTAGCTGCTGTTGGAATGTTTGGATTTACTTGGCTGGGTTGCTGAAATCCGAGGAAAAGAAGAGAATACAAAACTAGGCAGAAAGAGCAATCACCTGAAATGATTGTGAATCAATTCCAGTAGAAAAGGTTGCCATGACAATGGCACATATGGCAATCAGGAAGCCCTGAAAAAGAAAACAATCAGTGTACGCAGATTAATAGATAACAAAGATTGATAGAAGCTTACAAAGCCTTTCTTCCAGTTCTCTTTTTCTTTTTGGCAGTGCATCTTTTTGCAAGTGAATATTTGAAAGATCCAAGAAAAAGATGATGGTGAAAAACATGTCATTATTTTGTTAAACAATCAAGAAATATCAGAATAATACAGACATAAGTAAGACCATCCAGTGAAAGAATAAAATGGACTGAATTTATCCTCACTAAGCTTTCTCTAGCCCAACTTCGCATATACAAGGGATAAGCGTACATTTTTGGGGATGAGGCATGTACAATTAAAATGATTTTTGAAGTTGTGAAAAATTTTGCATGCTTGTATATCAATTTTTTTATACATACTTTCTATAATCTGAACACAGAAAGTAATAAAATGTCATTAATTTCTCCTGCAATACAGAGAGGTATTTACTATGTGAACAAAACATCAATGTTCCAGTGGTTCATATACAGGAATGGAGATGAAAATGTCTAGCATTTTTCTGTTATGATTATCATTTTTTGTGCTAAGTGATGATTGTATCATCTTTAGTTAAATCTCATCGACAAAACACGAGAGTAGACACATTCAAGGAGTAGACCTAGCCCACGGTATGACCTAGAACCCCTTTTTTTGGCAAGGTCCGTGAGGACATGACCTGCAACTATAGTGGGCCATGCGGGCCGTGTTGGGACCTTAAGACAAACCCACGAAAAATTATTAAAAATATTATAATTTAGTGGGTTGGCCTACAAAAGCATGTGAGTTAACCTATTAAAGGCCGACATGGCATGAACCAAGAGGTCCTGGGCTGTGTTGCAGGCCCTCTTCATTTGGTGGGCCAGTCTTGACCAATAACACCCATATTGTGGTGGGACCTTGGCACAACACGACCCATCAGCGGCCCCGCTAGTCTCGTCATCATGCTTACACAAAAGTAGGGTTGAGTATGTATAAATCATCTCTCATTGTTTGGGGATATCAAAATAAGAATAGTTAAATAACTTGTGAACTTTTATGCTCTTAAGATTTGTTTTGGGTTGTAAAGCTCAAAAGAACAATATTTATCAAAGTATTGTATAAGAGACCACTGCAAGGGAACATTTATCAGCTCAAGATCGAGAAATGCTAGATTAACCTTTTGCTAATTACGTGAGAAATCCAATCTAGGGCAAATTGAAGGAAAAAATGGAAAATTTGTAACTCTTACCAGCATTGTGGTCCAATCTCCATTCCCATTCACTTGCTTTTGTACATTACATTTCTCATTAGCTGGTTCACTGGACAGCACAAGGTAAATCCAGAAATTAATTGTAGTAGTTGAAGCTGAATGTACTGTTAATATTCATAACAATGTATGGAGAAAGAATGTAGAAAGTTGATGACATTTTAATCCAAAAAAAGAACAAAATAATTTTTTGGACAAAGAATGCAGAAAACGTGCACAAAGGATTGATTCCCACAGGCCAAATACACATCTAAAAAACTATCATTTATGCTTTCTTAAAAGTAAAGTAAAAGATTCAATGAGCTTGCAAGATGAGCTGACAGGTATGAACTTAAAAACAGAAAAACTGAGAACAATGGTGATCTCATTTTTAAGCATACACTGGAAGATAAATTAAAATTCGCTATTGAACCATGACTTACAGTGGACTAGAGCATGCATTAATCTATAGCTTTATTTACTTTATGATTTTGTGAAGAATATGAAAATTCTTAGGAGCAGTTAAGAACAGTGAGCTAGTTCTCGGAAAACTTCGATTAAATTCAGTTTGCCATAATAAAATAAGGGCTGAGGTGATCCTGACCTTCTAATAGCAGACCAGCAGAGGAAAACAAGGTAAGCTGCCATGATTCCTGAAGATAATAGACCCCTATTGACCTGTACACACAGAACAGGATTACATATGTAAGATATTCATGGAGGAGGTCCTCTTATTATTATTACTCTTTAACTCTGTCTTTAATAAACTATCATATATACCATAACTAAGTAGGTTGTTTATGATCACAGGAGTTAAAATTATAATAAGATTCTGCTATTTATTCCAGAATACAATATTGAATAATTAAATTTTAGGGACTGAAGGAGATGCTCTGAAGAACATACCATTGAGTGTAATGATATAGCCATCATCACTATGAGAAGAACTGCAGTCCATGTAATGAAGAATATGTTGAGAGAACATGCCAGTTTTGAGGCATATAAGTAGTACATTAACACAATTCCCATTACAGAAGCACTGTAAAAGACTGTTGACATGAATAATCCAAGGGAGCAGCTGCAATATACAAAACAAAATGATACATAACCAGCTCCACGCTTGGCATCCAAATATAAGAGTGGGAAAAAAGGGTCTAAGCAGTGGTCATTTTTCCAATGAACCAAGTCAAAATCCTTTAAATGATTACAATGGGTGCAGCAAATGTCATAAAAGTGCATAAAATTTGTATAGACATGACTCCAAATATTTTATTCACTGTAATATGGCAAATACTATCTTGCAGCAGCTGAAACTGAAGGATTTTTTTGTAGAAGCATCTGCACATTCATTTTGTTTGAGTGGTTAAATTTGATGCTTTAGAGTCCTTCACTTTTTCCCGTAACCATAGTGCACTACTATGCTAGATGAGAAATAAAGGCTTTTGCTGTGATTGAGAAGCTTTTACCTGTGTTCCCTTTCCTGATCAGGCATCCAGTAGTTATTCCACCATGCAATGAACTCAATCACACTGACAAGCTGGAGAATGAGAAAAATCCTATATCAAGAAAACAAGCAAGGGGAGGATTAATTATTTAACACATCCCTTAACTCAAAGCCAGCTAGTAAATATGAAACTGTTTCCTTTATGTTTGCATAGAAAGTTCATATTCTCTCTCTTTTTACCATAATCTTTTAGTTCACTAAATACTGGCTGAGAATGTAGTTGAACTCCGTGGTAGATCATGCCTAACTCAACCTCATTTCCATCTATTCTCAAGTTGATGTTGCCGATGTTTTAGTTCTCAATTTTAACACATTTAAATAGCTGTCAATCTCTTTCTTTAGCAGGGGAAGAATGAATAAACTCATCAGATAAGCAATGCATAAGTGTAAAACATTTGATTATGTCCCATTGTACTAGATATGTGTATTAAAACAAGCCTCAGTACATTGCTACACAAACTAAAAGGAATCAATAAGAAAGTTATTCCTTTTAAAAGAATACATGAAGCTTACCCAGCACCGACACGAGCAAGTTCACCTGCAATAGATAGAAATGCTTTAAATTTAAGCTGGCAAAGAGGCCAATATTAAATTTGAAAAAAATTGAAAGTTGAATCTTTGCAGGTCCTTTCGACAACTATAATGCAAAGAGGAAGCTGAAATGGGTCCAGTTAAACCTTATGGGAATAAAGATAGATGTATGATAATTTGTGAACACTTTGCTACTGGCTTGACAGTTATAACTTACCATATAAGTGGATATAATCTGAATGGAAGAAAAATGGAACTGCTAAGCATGTGATCAAAAGGATAAACTTCAATGTCCACCATCCTGTATGCCATTTACTGCGAGCTTCATATAATTTTTGTGTATAACATGTACAGAGACACATTAGGAAGAAAAATATCTGACCTCATTATCAAGGATTTAAACTCCAAAGACAGAAAAACTTAAGAATGTATACAGTATAACATAGCAGTGATATGATTAATATCAATCAACCAATGTTTCACATTAGGACTTTGATTATTAGAATTAGGTTCCAATTGGTGCTATAGATCCTATCAGGATTTCAAAATGTATAACTTGTTGACATATTCTGACAATTTCAGGCAGGCATCTTGTCAGAAGTTTCAGAGTCAGGTTTGACAGAGTATTTCATTGAAACACAATATAATAACAAGAGACTTACAGCAATACTTCCGGATTCTCATTTCTAAAGATAGATATCTAATTATGGAGAAGTCAGAATACTAAAAATCACTGAAGGAAGAAATGTAATTTTTTTTTCTGTTGATAAGGATACAAAACATCCTAAACTCACACGGAGAACTCCTAGTGTATGGAAGCATTCATGACCTTCAGCTCCGCAAGATTTTAGATCTGCAATAGAAATTTTCCCACAATCAAGACAGCATAGATGTCAGTAAGTGTTCCTTTCATGTTTTAACCATATTCTAATTAGCCTAGGCGATTTGTATAATAAATACATGTGCATTAATGTAAGAATTACATTCAGCAATTAAAATTTCTGGATGGACTTTAGTTAGAAAGGTTTATAAGTAAAATGTTTAGAAGCATTGTTTCCTAGTTACATAATTGGTGAATGACAAAATTGTAATGGACTACAATTGGTGTAGATATTTTTAATGCTGCATTACAAAAAGGAATATAATAAAAAGAAAAGAAGAATAAAAAAAGCAATATTCCTGATGTTATAATCCTGAAAGGGAAGAATATGTACCTGAAGGTAACAGTTGGATATAGATAATATGCCATCAACCGTCATCATAGAATACATGATCTTTTGACATAATTATAAATAAAATTTCAGGTTCAAAAATCATACTTATACAGTATTGAAAGGAATAAGAGTGACTCACCATTAAGTTGGGGTAAAATTTTTTGCCCATAGTCACGAATGAACCAAGCAATAAGATTTATTATTAAGAAGATAATGCCATAAAAATAGCGAACTCGAAGAGATTTCTTCTTTTCTGCTGAGCAGCCAATGTTCATTTGCTCTAATGATCGAGTTGCCCCTTTGTGGTGAGCAATCTCAGAGTTGCTTGATCTTATGTGTACTGCCCCAGCCTCAATGGCCTCATCAGACCTACTCATTCTGCAATTTCGCAATCTGTCAGCAATTTATTTACTGTTAACAAAGTATTTTGAAGATTTTAACTTGACTTTACTTTCTGTTCTTCGAAACTGGTGGGAAAATTACCAAAATATTATCTTTTCACAAAATATTATAACATCTGAGCAACATTCAACTCATACCAAACCATTCAATATAAATTTGTCTCAGCATATTCAAATCCTATCCACCAAGAAAAATTTTAGCATCTGCATTTAAGTAGCTAATATTACACTAGGAAGAACCAAACTATTTCTTCCTCATATTTTCTCTTTCTTTCTCCAAGTACATCTAAAGAGCATTTCAAGCTAGTCTGGCATGGGGTCCTGCCTAAAATTCTTATTACTGATTAAAAAGAGTTGGGAGAACCCACAAATTTCCAGTTTAACAATACTTTTCTTTCATTTCTCAGTTATGCTAATGTTTGGCAGAGCACCAACTTCAAAAGAATGCCAGAACCAAAACTCCAATATACAACAATGGACAGAAATAACCCTCCAGAAACATTGCAACGGGTATAATACTGAAAATGTTCATGCATACAATACAAAGATAATGAAGAAAAAAAATGAACTATAAATGAGTAGCTGAAGTGAAATTCTAACCTTTCTTTCCTTGTTTGAAGTGTTGTCTGAGCCACGCTTTGAGGCTTAACACTCCTCAGGAGGATCAGTGTGAACGAAGCTCCTTTTGCTCAATCCCTTAAAGAAACTGAGTACGAGTTCACACTTTAGAGTGAAATTGACTACAGAAACTCTCACTCAAAAATGGTTTAATGCACAGTAATTAAATTGGTTGTTGGGTTCATGCTAGCCGTTGGATGGTTGATTTGAGCCATTTATTCATGTCCTTTTTCATGACGTCATGATACCTTCATTGATAATTCTTTGTAATGCTCAAGTTATTATTTTGTTTTTAGCTGTGTTTGATGCAGAATTTTCTTGTAGGATTAATTAGTCACATACACAAGTAGAAAATTAGTCCATTATTATATATACTGTTTTTGTTTTCTTTTCACTTAGTTTCTTTCTCTCTTTGTGACTTATGGATGAAGCGTTTAACATCTACAGTTGCCCAACCAGCTCATTTTTCTTTCTGTAATTAATCTCTTTCAAACAAGCAAGTACGTATAAATTCCAAGACGAAATTAAACCCAAGAAGAAACCCTCTAAGTGTTAAGTATTAAGAAATAAAGTTATGGTGAGTATTAAGCAAATCTATAAATCCAATTTTCCGAAAGATAGTTTGAGTGACAAAAATTGTGTAATAAAGGGGGTTTAGGATCAAGACTCGTTGTATATATTAAAATCAAATTATTAAATTATTTGGTATAACAATTATAAGATCGTTCCTTAAATCCAAAATTTTATTTGATTGGTGTGATTGATTAGCTTTAAAGAGACGATTCGACTTAAATAAAATTTATCTGTGAATGTATCATCAATAAGTCAATATTAATATTTATGTTTTATGTTAAGCATATATTTGTTTAGTGTTTTTAGTTAAAATCAAGGGATGGTCCAACTTAAGTATCGTTTCCTTGTGAATGTATCATCAACGGGACAGTAGTAATATTTATATTCTACATTAAGCGTGTATTTGTTCCTTAAAAATGAACAGAAGCAAGCAACATCGGTGATAAATCATTTCCCAGATATATACACTAGAATTTACCAGAAATCAAATGAGAAGAGGGCAATCTAGAAGATAAAAGTTTTGTTTAAAAGATATAATGTTAAATATTACAGTTCTATGTACATGATATGCAGAAGCATTAAGCATGGACCAGAAGTAGAAAGATGAAGGTAGAGACAAACAAAGAAGACAAAATACAGGGGCCTCGTTATATAAATCGATGAACCAACCCTAGCAGTAGGCTCCAGAATTAATGGTACAAGGTTGATATAGTAATATTGGCTCCACTGACCGTTTCCAAAGAAAAGGCATGGTGGCTGGCGCCTTCTCCACTTTATTTGAAATGCAAGCAAGGCAGTACAGTCTTTCAGGCTTAATATTTAATTCATCCCAACACACAACTATCAGTCAAACCCCTTACCTGGTTACCTTGTGTGGAGGCTTTCAAGAGCTAAGAAACATCAGTTTTTAATTCAAGTATTGAGTTGTTACTGATCTTTCTTCAAAACCAATCTTGTAAATTTCTTAGATCTTTTACGATATATTCATGGTGTTTATCTTTGTAAATTAACTTGTTGGAATATTGAATTGCAGGGGGATAAGGTTTGGTCAAATTTGGCAAGAATTATTAATGCAAGAGAAACAGTAAGCTCCTCATTTAAGCTTTCTTTTAGGAATCTGTTTCTGCCTCATGTTCATATTAATTACTCAATGGTTGAAGGAATATGAAACAGTCAAGTACTGCAAATTGTCATATTATATAAAGCTACATCATTATCAAGTTAGGGTTTTTAACAAAATCAAAGCAGTTTGTTGAGAAAAAGTATGTATATAATGAAGCGAATAGAAAAAAATAGCTCTTGTAATTTTGTCTACTGCATTAAATAATTGTAAAAAAAAAACAGTATAAGAATAAAACATCATCTATAATTTTTGAAAAAAAAAATCTTTTAAAGGCTAAATCACAATATTTTAAATATAACAGTTAAACTTTTTTTATAAATTTAAAAATTTATAATTTAGTTCATACAAAATTTAAAAAACTCATTAACAAAATTTTCACTTCATTTTTATCATCTATAACCGTATCACCATCTCCTTCTTTATGAGATGTTGACAAAGAAGTAGACAACATTATCAATGACTAGTGGTGATAAAAATTCAAAACGAAATATGATGACTTTACATCATTAGATTTCATTAACAAAAATGGAATTTTGAGTTGAAGTTATAAAAGAAGTTTTTAGTAAAGGTATTAGCATCGTAAAATTTCATCAACAAGTTTTCTAACTATTATATGTTGGGAAAGAGAAGGGATGGGTTAGGGAACAAGAGGGTGAAAGTGAGAGAAAAAAAGAAAGAACGTGGCGTTGTGTAAATTAAATATTGATAAGCTTCTTTTAAATTTTGTTAATTTTAGGTTCATATAATAACTTTTGAAAAATGAAATTATCAAGGATAATATGATAATTTAATGTTTTGAAATTGTGTTAGGTACTTTTGGGTTAGCAAAATTTTATTTAAGGTGAAAAATGTTATTTATGTCATTAAAAAATGAGAAGTTTCTTTCTTGTGCCAAACTTTTGGTGAAAAAATGTAATTTACTGTAGTACATATCCAACCCTTGAAACGGTGACGTTTCCATGGACTTGGATATAAATGTCATTTAGTCAGCTAGAACAGGATAGCAGAAACCTGGCATTTTAGGGCTCGAAAGTTCGTTAAATCCGTGGCGGGAACAAATCTGAAAATTTCACCCAAATCAAACGAAATCAGTTTTACTTAATCTCAATAGAAACCCTAAAATGAATCAAATGTCCTTCCTAGACGACTTTCAAGCTAGTAAGCCCCCCTTTTCTCTAATCTCAGCTGTTATTCTGAATTATACTTAACGCTAATTTAAGAAAGCCTATTCTGATAACATAATTATTCGATTTTCTAATGAAATCTTAATCCTTCCATGCCTATTTCTCTGTTCTTTTTTATGTTAATTGAGTGTATTTTTCGCTTCCAGATATCTGTTCCTCCTTTTATGGTAATTTTAAATGCAAAGTTGAAAATTTTTAACAAGGGAAATTAGGTTTAGTAATTCCTTTCAATTGTTCTTCAGAAATGTATTAACAAATAAAGAAAGGATTTTCTTGGTTATAAATAAATAATTGGTTGTTTTTTAAGTAGGATTTCATTCTGAGCTAAGCTATTAGTTTCAAGCGGGAAGTTGCTGGATGTAATGTGGTGACATGCAGTAGTTCACCTTCAAATTAGCTTTTTAAAGTTTATTGTGTGCATGGAATGTGGAATGTAAATGGCGGTTAGTAATTGCTGCCTTATCTAAACTAAACTTGAATCCCAAGTGATTGGGGTTGGCTACATCAACCCTTCTGAAGAAGTATCTTTGTTAAGTCTTGGTCTTTCTCTAGTTGATCTTTACCTTATGCATATAGTAGATTGCTGTTGCCAGTTTAATTACAGATCTCCAAACCATCATTACAATTTTTAGTTCATTTTCTCATTAATTGGTGCTACTTAAATGCATCCACATGTCTTTTTTCTACTTGATAAATGTTCATCCATCATTGCATTCTCACTTATGCTACACATTTTTTGAACATGTGGTTGAGCACTATAAATATGACAATGGAAGCAGCATCTAGGACACTGAAATTTTGCATTGGACCGGTGGAAAACATCAAAAATTTTATTGATTTCTTTTTTTTTTTTAAATCTTTTTAGTTTAAGTCTTGGCTAATTGCATTTTGTGTAGATTTGGAATCACTACCCAACATTCTGCACAAGAAGTATTCTTTGCTGCGTGACCTAGATAAAAGCTTACAAGGTATGCTTTCTACCAATTGTTCCATACTACATTGTATGTGAATCAACATAATGATCATTACTATTATTCTTGATGTTACTGATACAATTTTTTGCTGTTCTTTATTAGTAAATTTGTTAAGCTCTTTCCAATTCCTGTTTTGGAAGGAATGCAATAGATTTATGCTAGAATGTTCCTATAATTTCCAATCACATCACACCAATCCACAGCACAGTATAAACAAAAGAAAAGTAAGAAATAAACTTATAGTTTTATCTAATTATATCAGGCAGTACAACTCTGATTGCTTACACTCTTTTACTAAGTTACCAGATCACAACTCACAATTCCTGTTACAGTAGTAACCAAAATCATGCCCACCCTTAACTTTATTCTTAATACACTTTACCCGGTCCTATCACAGAGATATTACCTACTTTTATAGCCAATTTACCCAGTCTTCTTGCACAATGCCACACTGCTAGAATCTCCCCATGTATCTTGTCTTCCCATATCTTGCTGTACTGAATCTTCCTTATTTGCTGCTGCTGCTGCTTCCCTTCCCATATTTGGCTGCACTAAATATTCTTTGTCCCTATTTGTTGCTTCTTGTCTTCCCATATTTGGCCGCACTGAATCTTCTCTGTCCTTAGCTGCTCCTTCTTTTGCCATTTTTGGCTGTATTAAATCTTTTCTATCCAGCTTAATTGCATGTTGATGGGTTGTTTTCAATTTCCTTCCACAATAAACCTTCAATTTAGCATATCATATATCATTAGTATTATTAATTTATTACATTATTGGGTTCGTAATGACAAATGAATGTGTTAAGATTGATAAAATCAAACTTTTTATTTTTCATTCTGCATCTATCACCAGCGCCGCCCCATCCCCCCTTGACACAAACAATTTCTGAGAATCCTTGGAAAGCATCACTTGATCTAGCAGCAATGATTTGGGATCAATTCTTCTAGCATATGCTCGCTATGTTTTAACAAGTCAGTGGGTTGCGTGACCCACTCTAACCTATCCCAATAGTCTGCCTTCTGTCTTACTGTTACTTGGGTTTCTTATGCAAATAAGTACATTTAACAGGATTATGCTTGTTGCTTAATTTTACTTCCCTTGTTTGAGCTGAGATCTCAAGTGCAGTGCTGTTTCTTGTGGATACTGACAGAAATACAAAGACAAAATGAAAAACGCTGTGAGCAAGAGATTGAGGATGTTAAGCGGGAAATTAGGGCTGGAAATATTACACCCAATACTTCACTTTTTAGATTCTCTGATGATGCTCTTGAGGAGCAAAAGCATAGTGTCAGGATTGCAGATGAAAAAGTTACCTTGGCAGTTCAAGCATATGATTTGGTATGTGGAGTGTTTTTGTTGATGTCTGCATTTGATTGATCCAAATTACTTGTTTTTTTTTCCAAATTTATATTATTTTTGTTTCATTTTCTTTAAATTTTGGGTTGTTGCAGAATCTTCCTTTGTGGAATCAGTATTTCTCTCACTTAGCAGTACCTTATATTGGCAGACTGAAAAGTAGTTGATGCTGTTAGATAATGATCAAGATACGTAAAAGACAAATGAAAATTTATGTTTTGATGATAATTAGGTTACTGAAGTCTTCTATAATGTAAACCTTTGTTTTAAGTTTAAGATAAAGGTTGTCTGCTTTTGGATCATTGATCTCTAGAAGAAATAAAATTCCTGTGAAGCCTCAAAGTTTTCACCTATATGATAAATATAGCTGTCACAAAATGAATCAAGTAGTGCTACCCTCTAAAATAAGTACACTCTTTGCCCAAGTATAAGTTTGAAACCATCAGTTACTTTCACACTGGATTTAGGTTAGTGCAAACCTTGATTTTTCTATTGCAAGAGAGACATGTTTATTTTCAGCATTGTTGTTTAGCTTCTATTTTTTAGCAGTTCTGGTTTCCTGTTTTAGTAGTCATATTGTAGAGTTGCCAATGCGTTATTGTTGAATATTCAAAGAAGCAATTTAGAACTATGTTTATGTGCATATCACTCAGTGGCAGAATTTTGCAGATCATGAATTATACATGTATATGTTCTGTAAAGAGGTTCTGAAATCCCTGGAGATTCAAGAATCTATTGTTTTTATCATGTAATGCGGCTAATGTGTCTTATTTTTAGGTAATAAGTATATTGTACTTGTTTTGATTTGGATGTAGAAGTTTATTTATCTAAAGTTTTGTTAAGGTGCCTTCTGTGACTGCTCTTTACTCTAAGCATGAGCATATTACTTTGATTGGAGTTAATCTGTCAAAGTTCAAACTGTCTATACCATAACCATGCTTTTAATTATTTAATTTTATGGCTAATTGGGATATGATGAACATGCTTCAGGTAGATGCACACATACAGCAACTAGATCAATATCTGAAAAAATTTGATGAAGAGCTTCGACGTGGTACGTTGCTTACCTTTTATTCATTCTTAATCCTGTTTTCATACCTTATGATCTATGCTTTGACAGGGTTCATGCATATCTTTTTTTCTTTTTTATTGGTAATGACATGCATATCTTTCTCATAGAGTATCTCCATCTTTTGCTGCATTTGGTTTGTGCTAACACGTATTTTTTTCAGAAAGAGATACTGTTTCTGCAACTGTGTCTCCTGCACCAAGTCTTGATGGTAGCACTAAATCTGGAAGGAGTGGTGAAGGTGGTAGAGGAGGACGTAAAAAGTATCTTCCTTTCCTAGATACCATTTTTATAATGTCTTTTAAGTATTTATCAGCATTGAATGTAGTTAGTCTAGGAAGCCATTTGTTGATGTTGATTGCATTGACTTCTGTTCTATTAGGTTTTGGCTAAATCGTTGTATTTTCAGTGTCATGACTTTGGTTTAGTATTGAAGAAATGCAAACCAAAATGAATCACTTTCAGTTGATACGGTTAGTAAATACCATTAACACTGTGAAAAAAATGAAGGGAGATTTAGAGGTGGTTTCTCTAATTCCAATAAAAGGAAAGAATGGAAAATTATAGACAAAGCAAAACTGCCCAACAGCGGAGCATGTGCAGAAGTTGAGATGGAAGGGATATTGAATATGGTGCACTTTGACAGGGCTTTTTCATTTGTCAATATATATATATATTGAAGAGGACACATTGGGTTTCTTCAACTTATGAGAGTTAAAAAAAAAGATGAAGGTTATGGAGATTGTAAAAGGCATAGGACTCTTTCATTCTGTAACAGCATTTGAGGTATCATTCATGGGGGATGAAGGAACCTGTTGGGTTCTCTTGAGAATTCAAAATTCATTTCAAAAGAGCTAGAACTTTTACACATTTACTGATAAACTTCTCGGCCCAGCAAAGATTACACATTTACTGATGTCCAAGGGATTATTTGAATCATTGCTTTGATAGATTTTTAAAACTTCAGCTTACATGTTCAGTCTGATCCAAATAGGATATTCTATTTGAAGCATTTATTTATTTATATGGTTGCTTCTTCTAACTCCTTTACTCTGTCCACCAATTCTTCAAGTATTTCAAGATAATTGTGTGAAGCAAAATAGAATGCTAGGTTCATGTGTCTGTATATGATACATGTATGTAGATGACCAGCTGGGACAGAAATTCCTTTATTAGATAACCTATAATTCATTTTAAAATATGAGTATCTGTGGAGTGAGATGCTATTTTTTTCCATGCTGATATGAAATTATACATCTGCAGAACACGCCTGGCAACAGCAGCAGCTGCACAAGCAGTGACAGAAGCAACAGCAGCAGCAATTGCAAACCCTACTGGTATGGAGTTAGACTTACCTGTGGATCCAAATGAACCAACATATTGTTTCTGCAACCAAGTCAGTTATGGGGAGATGGTGGCATGTGATAATACTGATGTACGTTATCAAGTTTTTTACTTATTTCTTTCAGTAGTATCTTTTTCTTTTACATTCTTGAACTTATAGACATGTATGTTTCCTTCAACAGTGCAAGATAGAATGGTTCCACTTTGGCTGTGTTGGTTTGAAAGAACAACCAAAAGGGAAATGGTACTGTTCAGATTGTGCAGCTTTGAAAAATCGCCGCAAAGGCAGGTGATGTTGAGGAAAACAATGCTATGTGCTATCGTACATCAATGAGGTGGAATTAAATGTATTACAGATGCAATGCTTGTTCTACCAGCAGATTCTTCTTTCTTCTTCAGCAATATTTCAAGATTCAGGATTCTTCTGTTGTTTTAATTTTTGGTTGATACATCAGTTAGCTCTATTTAGCTTTTATTATTATTATTTTTTCTTGGCTTATTGGACTCCTCTATTATCATTTTGGCAGTTGTTAGTGTTAGATGTATGGCAGTTGGGCACTCATTTGCCGTCATCTTGCAGATACAGAGTCCACCGAAACCACATAGGATATGTGGCTTTAAGGTTGTTCTCCAGTGCATGTGCACTTGAAGGCCATCAGCTCACGGCAAGTAAAATAAGGAACACGGATGTCTAAAGAGGAAAGAGTTCCAATTTGCTGTTGATAACTTAAATTCAGCTAGGAAAACGTTTACCTCAAGAGTAAAAAGTAGATCACGAAATAATATATTTATTTAGCTCGAGGTTAAGGATATATGCTACTGAGTTTGAGTGGTAGACTAAAATTGACTATAATAATATCGTCTTTTATCAATACGCATTAACTTGACAATATTTTAATCAATTTTAACTTATTTACAGTGTCAAGCCAAATTTGGTTTGAATTCAATTTTATAATATAACCAAATTTCAATTAGACTTCTGTCAAACCAAACTATGCGTAAACTAATATGAGAGAAGCTTATTGAACCCAAATCTAAATTTCAACTCAACTCTTTCAAATCAAATTAAATTTGAAGTGATTCAAACCTCAATTTAGCTCAAATCAATCCCATTTTATCAAGGATATTCAAATTTTATGAGCTGATATTATTTATGAGAGTAATACTATACATACTTATTTTACATATATAAATAAATATAAACTTATGTATATTAATATATACATAATTAAATATTATTTTATTTTTAATTCAAAATTATTCAATTACATAATGATAAACATCAAACATATATTTATTTATATATTTAAAATATATATACATAATTTTATTACAGCTACCACTAATTTAAAAGAAGATGATTAAATTAGTCAGGATAAACAATACGGTGACGTGGTTGTTGACCCAGTCAACTGGAAACAATATCATTGCCAAATCTTCATGGAAGAAAATCTTATTAAAAAACAGAACAGTTTTCAATATCATTGCCAACTGTTCTAAGTTAACATCAACCAGAATTGTTTGATCCTGAATTGCCCAACTAACTACATTTCAAGCTCTCATTTTGATTACAAGAAAGCCTTGTGGCTGAAACAATTAGGTCCCATTCAGCAGTCCATGAACCCTAAAATTTAGTTTGTATAAATTAAAAAATAAAAAGAAACACATTATGTGGATAACTGTGTTACATTTGGGGGCTTTCAATAATCCATGCCACCCATACCACCCATGCCACCGCCCATTGCCGGGGCTTCCTTCTCATCCTTTGGAAGTTCAACCACAACGGCCTCAGTTGTGGTCATCAAAGATGACACACTGCACCAACAAGCAACAAATGGTTTCTTGTTAAAACACTAATACCAACACTATAATCATGAATGACCCGAAAAAACAATAACCCAAATATGAGCTTTTCAGCTTACCTTGCAGCATCAACCAAAGCGGTTCTGATCACTTTCAATGGGTCAATAACTCCAGCTTTCACCATATCAACATATTCACCTTTGGCAGCATCATACCCAAGATCAGTATTATCCTGTTCTAATAGCTTACCGACAATAACAGCACCCTCTGCGCCCGCATTAGAAGCAATTGTATGAACTGGCATCTGCAGTTGAAAACAAATTGATCAATTGCCTAGTTCCCAGCACAGCAATACTAATTGCAGTTCAAGAAAAAAGACTATCAAAAGGTTCACTAACTAAAATTAAGATCCTGGAACACTGATGCCTCATCTCGGAATATCAATTCAAGGTGAATGCCTCAAAACATATACATGAGAAGGCAGATACAAACCTTCAGAGCATTTTGAATGATCTGAACACCAATTTTCTGGTCAAAGTTGGCAGTGGGCAATTTGTCCAACTCCTTCGCTGCAAAAAGTAGAGCCACTCCACCACCTAGAAGTGATTCAGCCAAAAGTACCAGAGTTAAGATTTGTACACAAAAGAGCCACCATATTGAGAAGAATAAAACAAGAATGAGAAATTCAAGTACCTGGGACAATGCCCTCTTCTACAGCTGCCTTTGTAGCATTTAAGGCGTCAGTAACTCTATCTTTCTTCTCACTAACTTCAGCTTCACTAGCTCCTCCGATCTGCAAAAGAGAAGAACTCAGAAATCTGTACATCAACATACTGGCAACTCTCAGCAGTGTAATGAAGCCTGGTTGAGCTGCTGCACATTTAAGTCAAGAGAATACAAAGTGACTGTAATGGGATATATAAGAAAGCAGCAGACCTTCAATACGGCAACACCACCAGAAAGCTTTGCCAATCTCTCTTGCAACTTCTCCTTGTCATAATCAGAAGTGCTCAATTCGATTGCTGACCTAATCTGTTCAGATAACAGAAGAGAGAAGAAATTATGCAGGCACATAAATTAAGTTACAATTTTGAAAGTTTAGTGACAGTTATTTTCATTGTTTATTTTAAATCAACAAGTGTCACCTAATAATCACCAATATTTCAGCAAGGTATGAATTAAACAGTGCAGAATGAAGAAAAACATACCTGCTCACATCTTTCCTCAATGACCTTCTTATCACCAGCCCCATCGAGAACAACAGTGTCATCTTTTGATATTGTAACCTACCAAAAACAAATTACATAATGAATTCAAAAACTATCACAGATTTAAGGACATGTTAAAACTATTATGTTATTCTTAGTCTCCAAATTAACCCAAAAAAAAAAAAAAAAAGAGAGAGAGAGAAGTTAAAAAAAAAAAAAAAGCAATAGAGACAAATGAAAACTATAACCACATCAAGGTAAACTCTCACATTAGTAGAACATGATAAAAATGCTAATGAACCACTCATCAATGACATTAGATCTTACCTTTTTGCAAGTGCCAAGCATATCTAGATTCACCTTTTCAAGATCCATACCAAGCTCCTCGGTTACAACCTGCAATGCACAACAAAGCATTTCATGGTCATACCATATATAGCACTGTAACCCAAAGACTTTAAGTATGAACTGGAGAGTGCACTTACTTCGCCCCCTGTGAGAGTGGCAAGATCCTGCATATTGGCCTTCCTGTTCTCTCCAAAACCAGGGGCCTTAATGGCACAGACCTAAACAATGCATAATCACCATTAGATCATTATATAAATTAAAATTATTGATCAAAAGGAAACTAAATATACAGGGATGAAAAGTAATATTAAATTCAGAAATAAAATTTACCTTGATTCCAGCACGAAGCTTGTTTAGGATAAGTGTAGCTAGAGCGTCACTTTCCACATCTTCAGCTACAATCAGTAAAGGCCTTTGTCTCTGTACAACGATGAGAAAAAAGTTGCAAATTTAGACATCTAGCTGTAATATTACTCAAAGATTCAATCAGATAACCATAAGACTATTGACTGAATGTAAAGTACTTGCCTTCAATGCCAGCTCCAATACTTTCACAACAGCATTTAGATTTGAGATTTTCTTCTCATGGATCAGAATAAGAGGATCTTCTAATTCCTGCATTAAAAGAACACAAACTCCATCAGCTTTAAAGTTGAAATTCAGCAAAAATGACACAGATTTTCAGCAATTACACCAAGCCAATTGAGTTGTGAATAAATAAAGGCTTACACATTTTTGATTTTTCTGATTGGTGATGAAATATGGGGATATGTAACCTCTGTCAAGCTTCATTCCCTCAACAACTTCCAACTCATTATATAACGTTTTACCATCCTGCAATATTTAGTACACAGAATAAGACTCATCGAACAAAGAAATAAAACATGAAAAAAAAGCCCAAATGCAAGGATAAGAAAAGAGCAGTAATTTAATAATACTTACTTGAATTGTGATTACTCCCTCTTTTCCAACCTTTTCCATAGCTTTTGCTATTAACTCACCAATTTCTCTTTCTCCATTTGCTGATATTGTCCCCACCTATAACAGTAAATTCACATCAGGAACCTCAGATTAGATCTCCAGGCATTGCTAGCAGTAACATAACCAAGCTGCTATAGAGAATGAACACCCAATAAGCAAACCTGAGCTATTTCCTCTGATGTGCTGATCATTCTTGCTCTACTCTTTAAATTTGTTACCACAGCATCAACTGCCATACTGATACCGCGTCTTAGGTCCATAGCATTCATACCAGCAGCAACTGATTTGCACCCTTCAGTAAATATTGCTCGTGTAAGAACAGTTGCACAAGTGGTCCCTGCACAAACATTGAACATCTTACACTGTTCGACATAACATGATTTAAGAAACACAAAATCAAAACAGAAAATGGAACATCATTTTCTCCCACAAAAACCCTTTTTCAGCATTCACACTTCTACAAACACTGCCACTGAATCAAAATACCCACAGATAAAGATTTAAGGGTTGAAATCTCACCATCACCAGCGACATCATTGGTGGCATTTGCAACCTGTTTCACAAGACTAGCACCAATATTCTTAATTTTATCCTTAAACTCAATGCTCTTTGCAACAGTTACACCATCTTTGGTCACCTTGGGAGCACCCCAGCTTTGTTCAATAACCACATTACGGCCCTTGAAGCAGAAACATATAGTCAATCCTCATTGTCATATCAACTTAATTGATAGAACAATTATACATAGATGAATGAAGAATAAGAAAGAAGCAAGATATTGAGAGCAACAAACATATTGCATCTTTGATTTAATTTCTTTTATGCTTACACCCCAAAACACTAAAAGACCTTTTTTTTTTTTAGATACAAATTTCTTACATGAATTCTACGTTTCCGATTAGTCAGTTCTCCACCAATCCTATAGACTCGGATTTCACAATATTAAGACTTAATTGATTAAAACATAATCACACCACCATCTTCACATACTCAATTGGTAAGAAACAAAAGCACACATATTAATTAACCCAAAAATTAAAAAAATAATAATTTAAAACCAGAAAACTTGGCAAGGTTTGGTTAAAAAAGAACCTTAGGTCCCATGGTGACTTTGACAGCATCAGCGAGCTCTTCAACGCCCTTCAGCATCAAAGCTCGAGCCTCCACTCCAAATTTAATGTCTTTTGCTGCATAGTTTCTGTTCCAACTCAATCTACTCCCAATCTAGTACCACAACAAAAAGTCTTATTTATCAATAACAAAGTCCTCGCATTAAAGAAAGAATAAAAATAAAAAATTAATAATCAACAATCACCGGCTGGGTATTGTTCCTAGCGATCCTGAAAACCAAAAGGAACCAAAATAAAAAGTCAGAACTATAAACAAATTCAGATGTCATTTTGATCTCATTCCTTTATCTCAAAACTTTGTATTAGATCTATAAACAAAGAATAAACTCAAAGACTAAGGAATTAGAGTAATCTCCCAGCATTCTCCACGGTAACAAATGGAAGGTGATATAAAAAAAAAAAGTACCTAGCTTTGGATGCGAGATTTGAAGCGAAGCGATACATAATGAGACTCGTGAAGATTGATGAGAGGCTGAGACAAACAGTGTGTACGATGAGACTGGCTATGGGAATGAAGGTGATTTGGTTTTATAGAGAAAGGGAAGACTCTAGAAGCAGGAACTATGGTAGGGTTTAGGGTTTTAAGTTTTCTTTCCATTTTCTTTTCATTTTCTTTTTCTATTCAATTCAAATTTGTTGACCTGGTTAAAGGATTGACCACTGTTTTTCACAACCGAGCCGGACTTTAATCGGGTCAAACTGAACTTCCGATCGGGTGAAAGAGATAATCAGATTTAATAGAGGATCGAACCGTTAGATTAGTAACGGATAACTATTTAAAAATAATATTTTAAATTATTTTAAATAATTAATATTAAATATATAATTTAAATATTTTTAATATGGAAATTTATTTAATTTGGTAGAATAAATATTAAAAATCTTAAATTTAAATCTTAATAATTAATTAAAATTTTTATTTTTTATTGAATCACTTCAATTGTTCAAATTATTTGACTCAATCAACAATTAATTTAATTCAAATTTTCAAAGTCATAAGATTGCCAATATAACGTAAACATTTCATTAGTATTTTGAGATAATTACAATTGTATTACACAAAATTTGAGTTATTTTGTATAATACTTTTTACATAATTATAAACTTTAAATCTTATTCTAAAAATTTAAAAAAAAAACTAAAATCTTTTTAAGTGTAAATTTTAGATTTTGCATTTTTAATATATATAAAATAACAATAATATTATATACACAATTTTATATATAAATAATAATGTGATACTATATAATTAAGTATTATTTTATCTTTAATTTTAATTATTCAATCACATAATGATCCGTCATTATTTATATATAAAATATTATTTATAGAATAATTAAAGTTTATATGTAAGTTTAAAATAAAAATAATAATTAATTTTTGTGCATATTTGCTATTATACAAAGCTTTTATGATTGTTTGTTACTTTTTTCAAACAAATTATTTTACCACTATGGCAACTAGTTTTTTAAATGATAATAACATTTCAAAATTACCGAATTCAAACCTTTTTTATTGAAATATTAAATTTTTTAATTTTTCATTGAAATATCTAAATTTTTTGTAATTTTTTATTAAAAATGTCAAACTTTTAGTATATTTTATTAAAAATATTAAACATACACGATTAAAATTATTTGTTTTGTTTTGCTTTAATAGATATATATTATTATTTTAAATTATTTGATTAAATATTATTTTTTGTTGTACTTCTTAATTATTGATATATTTTAATTTAATCATTAATATTCATGATCATAAATAATTTTATATCCGGTGATGACATTAATAATATCTTATTTCTTTATTAATAATCATATAAATGAGATTTATGATTGTAATATTATTTTTTAATTATTTTGTTTTCTTCTAATTATGATAACTTTAAAGTGAAAATTTTGTTTTTAATTTTTTTAAAATAAAATAAAAATAATTAATATTATATAAATAGAATAATATTGGGAAATTTTGTAACGTATGTTAATATTAATTTTAATATTATTTTATAAAATCAGATAATTAAATAGTAAATGGTAGTTTGCAAATTAAAAAAGATCACATATGGATGACAGTTTATATTAATGTTACCCACACTAATGATATTTTACACATTAATTATAAGGTAATAAATAAATAATTTAGTAGACGGTATTAATGTGAATTTTAAAGATTGAAATTATGATGGAATTCAATAATTTACTAAATATTGATTAGGTTTTTTTTTCCGAAATCCTACGAAAAATTGGTATTCAACAAGATTTCAAGTCACTTGAACACTCGTAGATTTTAAAAACTATAAATTTAGAAGGATATGTATTATTCAAATGACCTTATAAACTTTATATTTAATTAAGTATTTTATAATCTATACTATTTTGAGGGTGATAAAAATTATATAAACCAAAATTCATTGAATAATATTATATATATGCATTTTAGATACATAAATATATATACGCTTATATGTGTCATCATATGATTGAATATTATTTTATTTTTAATTCAAAATTATCTAACTACAAAATAACAAATATAAGTATGTAAATATTTGTATATTCAAAATAGATATATATAATTTTATTGAAATTTATTATCAATAAAGCTATATATATATATATATATATATTACACAAATTAGATATCCAAAGTGGGTTGTGTTTCTTTGACAGTGCAATAGATTGCTTCCATCTCCCTGCTTTCTTGTAAATGTATTGCCTCTCAGATTAACAAGTAAAAGGTCCTTCGTGCACCACTCCCGTGAAAGGGTACCCAAAAATTCACAGGTGACTGTGGCTCAATTGCATGAGTGTTGACAATGGCACGCTTAATATCTGGTAACTCTGTGTAATGCTGTAAAGCTCGCATACAGAGACCAGCTTTTTCACAAAGTTGGGCAATTCGAGGAGGATCATAGTGGCTGAACATTCCACGGCCAAAATGTCTACCAAGACGAGATAATTCGAAAGACCCGAATGCATTGAGCTTTCCTCTTGTTAAAAAATTGTTCTGAAGTGACAATTTTGAAGGGAAAAAAATAAAATTATATATATTTTATTAAATCAAGATATAGCTATAAATAATATAATAGATAATGATCATTTTACAAATATGTAAATGAGAGAGAAATTGAAGCTTACACTTAAGGACAAAATTACTCCTAAACTACTGTTGATAATTGGCCCAAATTACTCCTAAACTAACACAGAGTCCTGCAATAAAGGTGGTGTCTGTCCAGCTTGCACAGGAACACTCTGAAACTTGGCCTCACGTATATATATAGATCCCTATCTTATATGTTCTTCTTTTAATTAATCTCCCAAGATGTCCTCACATTAACTAAAAAAAATAAAACGAAACCAATTAGCTAACAACATTTATGCCATTAATTATAAATTTATTAAATAAATTGGCACATCCAGTATTAAAGGAATGTGTACACGTTGTTTTAGCGTCTTTCTTCGTGGACTTGACTTGGTCTAATATTTTTGTCTCTGGCTAACACTTGTAAGGTTGAGATTGGAAGTTGAAATCCATATTTATCTTATTCTGTGATAAGCAGAACTTTGAAGAATTAGTAGTATGAATAGAAGAAAAACAACAATTCAAATTAATTATTTGAATTTATACTTTAATTTCACTCAAATTAAATATTTAAATTAATAATTTAAATGTATAACTCATATTTGTAACTTAAATTTATAATTCATTAACAAAATAACCAAATTATAATTTTTAAACACTTTGATTTAGTTTTATAATTGAGGCTGAATTCTACACAACCATAGAAAAAAGGATGAGCTCCCTCTGCTAGCTAGCATGGCTAAGGAAAAAGCTGTGAACTCTTTCCAGTTTCCACAATCATTATTACTGCAATTACAGAGACAAACGGGACGAGTCTTTGCTAGCGTAATGAAACGTGCGGTCAGAAAATGTGACGTAAATTAATAAAACGTTACGCCTCACCTGTGCAATCACTTTTCTTTTCTACACCTTTTATATATATAAAAAAAATATATTATTGTCGCATATCTGATAGATTTTTCACCACATGCGGTAAATATTGACAAAAGTACGAGAATACATTAATTTGCTTGGAAAATTGGCTGCAATTTTAGCCATTTTCTTTGACTAATGGGGTAGCCAAAGGTCTATAAATACCCCCCCCCCCCCCCCCCCCCCCCTCACTTCATATTCATTCTTCTTCTTCTTATCTTCATCCGGATATGAAATAAAATTACTCTCTCAGTTACTTTCTCTCTTTCTTAATTCTTCTTTAACTATTTATCTTTTTATATTAAATTCATAACAATTATTACAAAATTAAATTTTATTTTATTTTTAATTTAAAATTATATAATAACATAATATTTATATATTTATTTTATATAATCAAAATATATACCCATTGTTATTAGATATGTCAGAGTCGTCTCCTGACACTTACTTTTCAAGAAAACATTATCAAAAGACGTTGAAGTTGTACTCTTGTTTTATTCACAATTAATTGGACCCCGTCTCTCTCTTGGGCAAGTTAAACTTACACGAAGTTGCTTTCAAGAGAGAGAGAATCCTTGGCTTTGCTGAGAAGTGAATCTAAGCAATTAGCCAAAATATCCCAAAGAATGAGCTACTAAACTTGAAATTTCATAACTCCTTCAATGCCCTAATGCATTCCTCATTTACCTCCAAATTAATGTCCCGGTTGAGCTATATTTGTTTTTGCAAGGCAGCGGCGTTTGCTTCAGGTAACTTCATCCATCAAATTATCATTTTTTTAGTATATTGCATTGAAAAATCATAGACAAAATTTTAATGTATTCACCTGAGTGAAGGGATACTATGAGTTTTATTTATGACTGATTCCACTCATTTAACGGATATTTTGATTTCAAGTCTTGGTGTTCGGCTACAAGCTTGTAGACTATGCTGTACTGCAATACTTAACAACGTATTTCACTGACTCAAGCAATTATAATCTCGAGAAAGCTGCAACATTTGTGAATAGTCGGGAGGTGTTATCAGCTTCATTTGCTTTCATCTACATTCGGTATGCTTTTCGGAGTCCCCTCACAGTCATTATTTGTTCAGCGGCCTTCTGCATTTGTGTAAGTACTTATGTTTTCCATTATTTAATTCAGAGTCAACGTTGAGCATATTTATAAGCTAATCTGCCAACATTAAACAGAGTCAAAAAACCAACAATTGTTGGATTGTTTTCTGCAGGGATTGGTGGCTCTGTTCTTGACGACCTTAGCTCTATTTAGAGAAAAGACTGACATATTCAACATAATTGGAGTGGTTCATTTAGCAGCGGGTGAAGCTGGATTGAAGACTTTCTTGAAGGCATTTCTTGGTGATCAGTTGAGAGCCCATGAACCGAATCACAACGAGAATCAAGTAAAAGCTCGAAGGAGGATGTGGTGGGTTGTTGCCTGGATTTGTAGTGTATTAGCCGCATACTATGTAAACGACACCCTATGGCTAAAAACTCTCATTATTTCAGCATCAATTATGGGGGTCACTCTGATCTTGTTCTTATTGGGTATCTGTTTTTATCATTCCAAAGAATCAGCTGACCGCGGCAGGCGACTAGCTATTTTCCCCGTTCTCTGGGCCTCCATACTGAATCGGAACCTCGATTATCCTACTTCCCCAAGGCAGTTCTATCGTAATAATGGAAATCAATTATGTTTGTCACCTCCAATCAAAATCCTCAGGTATATATATAGATCCCTCTCTTATTTGTCTCGATTCTATATTTGTAAACATTGTATGTTGAACAAGATTTGAAGTATGAACATGAATAACATTACAACATCCTGAACTGCAGAAGGCTAGACAAATCTGCCATTAGCGACCCTTCCTATCGTAGCGCAGATGACCAACGAAAAGCGGGAAGGCTTTGCACTGTGAAAGAAGTAGAGGAGATAAAATGCGTTTTTAGAATGGTTCCCCTGTGGGTCAACTTCGTTGTTTTGGGTTTGTTAGTGTCAACAGCGAATACCTTTTTTCCTGAGCAGGGATACAACATGAATAATTCAAAATTCTATATTTTTGTGCTCATAATTCCATCCGTTTTGGGAAAAATCAAGGGCTTTCTGTCGATTTTATTTGTACCAAACTGGGATGAAAAAACTAAGAATCAAGTTAACAAATGGAAAATTTGGGCTGGAATGGTGCTCTCTATCTTCTGCTGTGCTGTTGCCTGGCGGGTTGAAGTTCACCGGTTGAATATAGTCAACAAAGAAGGAGGGAATTCCGATGAAAATACTCCGATGAGCGTCTTCTGGCTAGCTCCCCAGTTCTTCCTTTTAGGCCTTATGCTGGTGCTTGCTACTGATGGATTGGATGAAATTGCGATTGAACAGTTCGAGGAATTGCCGAAGGAGTATGTAACAACGATCAATGAGTTTGTCATCGCAATTGGAAGCTTCCTTAACATAGTATATGTCCATGCAAATGGAAGCCGTTTCTCTAAAAGTTTGAACGAGATTCATCTGGACAAGCACTATCACACATTGACAGTGGTTAGTTTCATCAATTTTTGCATCTATTTATTCATTTCACCTATCTATACGGCGATGAGGCGTAGATGAGATCTTACAAACATCTGATGATTTAATCAAAACTTTATTAGCTAATTATGTTTTATTCATTTTTGGTTGATCAGTCTGTTCAATATTTGTCCTTGTAACTTAGATTCGCTTTTAACTTTTTTTCAAGGATATATATATATATTTTGCATGTATATTTAGCAGAAACGAAGTACGTACACTTCTTATGACTGTTTAAGTTATAAATTTTCATTTATTAACTGATCTTTGCAACGTAAAGTTTGCTTATCCTTGTTCTAGTATATTGAGAGAGTAGAGGATTCTATGATGGCAGTTTTGCCTAGGCATGTACAATTAAGAGCATGCATTTACAAGTTAGGCTTCATTTTATTTTACTTTATGGGAAAAATAAGTCATAAAAAAAGGATCTGCTTTAGGTTCAATAACTAGTTCTTGTTTTAGTGATTATATGTTACACATGTCTATATACAGTAGTATTGGTAATGAAATAAACAGTAGACATCAAATATATATTTATTTATGCATGTAAAATAAATATATATAGTTTTATTAATGACAAATTTACCTTCACAAGTGATAGTATCATGACCCTGATTATCAATATCGTATGATATGATATAGATAAAAAATATATGTATATTGAGTGTATTGAAAATTGATATAATACAGTATATATATTATACAATATAATATGATATGTATCGGTAAAATTAACAATACGAGTCGATACATCTTTTTATACTAATTTGGGCATGTAACTAAAGGTGAATACAAACTGAGCTAAGCTAAAACACCCTCTCTCTCAAGTTTGGCTCGAAAAGAAATTGATCCAACTCAAGTTTGACTCAAAAAGAAATTGGTCTTACATGAGTTCAATTCGAATTCGTCAAATCAAAATTAAAGGTGGATCAAGTTTAACTCAAATCAATTGTTTGAATTTATAGTTTGATTCGGTTTGGATTCATTATTTGAATCGATAATTTAAATTTTTTACTTAGATTTATAACTCAAGTTCATTGTTTATCTATAAAATAAAATTATTTTTATTTAAATTCATAATTTATTAACAAAATAATTAAATTATAATTTTGAAATAATTTAATTTAATTTTATAATTTAAATCAAATTATATACCACCTCAGAAAAAAAAAAGCCTTTTGCTAGCCTGCGCGGTTAAGGAAGAAGCGGTGAACTTTTTCCTGTAGATAAGGTCAAAAGAGCCAGGAGCCTTATGTAGTACAAATTGGCTACCTCTCTTTCCAGTTTCCACAATCATAATTACTGCAGTTATTGCGACATTACGGCACCAGTTTTTGCCGGCATGAATAAGACGTGCAATCAGAATTATTAAAACGTCATTCAATGTGATGTAGATTGATCAAACGTCACGGTGCCTGACCTGTGCAATCATTATTTTTTTTTCGAGCTTTTTTATATATTATGTAGAAAATATATTATAATTAGGTTAAATTTTGTTTTCTTAATTTAAAATAATTTAATAATAAATCATTTATATATAGTTTTATATAATCAAAATATGAGAAATTAATTAAATTATTTATTTTTATAGATAATAAATAAATTTATTCATAATTTTATAACTTAAATAAAAATACTCATATTTTAAAGAATTTAAACCAAAATATTTTAAATATTCATAAAATATTAAAATTATCCTTTTTTTAATCCTATATAAACCATATATATTCTTATATCTATTAACACATATAATTTTACTCATTATTTCAAAGAGATTTTTAAAGAAAGAAAAAAATTCGTGACATTAAAGTATTTATACGTATTATAACTTCAATCATTATTATTTTTTTGATAATATAATTATATGTAATGTTTTATATAGTAAAATAAAGTTGCATGTAAAAATTAAATTGTTAAAATTATATGGAGTATTTTGTAATTATTATAGTAAGGGGTGAATTGATACTTTATAATAAATGGTGTTAGAGATATTAGATAATATTTAGGGGTAAAATGATATTTTACAATGAAAGGTGTTAGAGATATTAGATAATATTTGAGGGTAAAATGATATTTTACAATATAGGGGTAAAGTGATATTTTTAAAAATCAGTATCAAATTAATCAAAGTATATTAATACTCATAATATGTGATAAAATTATGAAATATGTGTAACTGTGCAATAGAAATAAAATCACGAAACTTGAACTTAATAATAAAATAATGTAACAAAAATCTATAAATAGTATTTTTGGTCATATTATTTATATTGATTATACATTTCATTATAGAAATAATCTAAATAGTGAAATATGTTTTAATTAGATAGGAGAGAATTGGTAAAAAGGAGTGACAACGTAATAAAATATATGGAGATAATAGAAAAATAATTAAAATTTCAGAGTACACGACATTCGAGAGATTAATCCAAATGGTGAGCGAAAAATGTAACATAGATTGAAGGGTATTTAACATTCAATAAGTATGAAACCAAAGCCTCTTGACGATGACAACCCTATTGGAATTTCAAATGATGAAGATATTACGATTTTTAATTGTCTGTCTAACCTCTTTAAAGAATGTGTTCCAGTTTTTGTAACAACTACATTTAATGATGATAGCGATGAGGTTCAATAAGTAGATAAAGGTTTACAAAGTGGTGAGTTGAGTAGTTATTCACAAGATCATGAGATTGGTTTAGAAGATATTCAAAATATCAAGAGCAATTTGAAACAAGAATTTTCTGAGGAAGACTTTGCATACTTAAATGATGTTCGTGTTTATGTATTATATAATGTAAAAGAATTTGTTTGTCGCAACGAAGAAAAATTTTCAAATTGGAGTGAATTTGAAGGGAAGGTTATGCATGATATTCCCATCGAAGAACTGGAGTTCAAATATAAGACATATGTTAATAAAGATATTGAAGGTACAAATAGTTTCCTATAAATAAATCCTGATAGTGGGAATGCTCGTATTGATACATTATATTAGTTACCCAATTTTTCTGACCAGCCATCTACATCCAGACGCTGAGGAGTGCAAAGAGATGATAATTCTCCAAAAATTGGTATATTATTTTCAAATAAACAACATGTCATTAATGTAGTAACTAGAGATGCTCTTAAGAAGGGATATCAGTTTAAAATACACAAGTTAGACACACTCAGATGAGCGGTTAAATATCGTAATCAACAATGTATATGACATGTATGGGCAAATTGGGTGGATATGCATTGAATTTATCAAGATGATTAGTCAATTGTAATATCTTTTGAGAGATTGTTTTCCTCAAATCACTCCATAATAATTTTATGTGAAGATAAAACAATAGGGCTAATTTTACTGCAACAGTGTCAACCTCCCCCTAGGGCCATAGATGGAAGACACGACTTAGAACAACATATGTAATTGACTTACACTCGTAGAAATATGTATGTTGGATTTGATTTATGACCTTCGATGGAATATACATGTCAATATCTAATATTCAATTGAATCGAAGGTCTGTCATAATGACGAACTTGCACAAGTTGAACCTGATGTCAACCTTATTAACTCGAAACCATAACTTATCGCTTGAGTTTGCCTTATTTACCATTCTTAAGATGAAAGAGTGCATTAACACTCCATTGAATCAGCTATCCTTAAGGTCCAGGAAGTGTCCAAAACGAGTATGTCAAAACATTTATAATTGTCACCTATTAATATTTTCTTAATCACAGCTCCCACAATTCTATATCTAGGTGTAATAACTTGAGCTTTGAAGTGTTTTTTCATAAGGATTTTGATTTCACCTTTCTCTCATCACTTTTTCTTTTTTGTTAAGCTCTCTATAAAAAATTAAATTAAAATTATATCAATTTTATATTAGAAATGATTCAATTTTGAACATTGATGCATTATTCAGAAAAATAAACCTTAAATTTGAATTCTATATGTCAAAAATCTTAAAATGCAAAAATTTTAATTTGCCCCTTTATATGAAAAGTATCAAAAAACACCCATAATTTTGAAAAAAAATTTTTGCCCCAAAACCCACCACACGAATTCATGTGGTCGAAAACTTTGAAAAAATGCATTTTGCACCCCATCACATGGATTCGCATGTTAACAAATTTTCCATATTTGCAATTCTGTCCCACCATAGGATTGATTGTTTAAAAAGTACATATGTTTTCCATTAGTTAATTCAGTCAACGTTAAGCATATTTCTAAGCTAATCTGCCAACATTAAACAGAGTAAAAAAACCAACAATTGTTGAATTGTTTTCTGCAGGGATTGGTGGCTCTGTTCTTGACGACCTTAGATCGATTTCCAGAGTCAAAGACTGACATATTCAACATAATTGGAGTGGTTCTGTTAGCAGTGGGTGAAGCTGGATTGAAGACTTTCTTGAAGGCATTTCTTGGTGATCAGCTGAGAGCCCATGAACCGAAACCATACGAAAATGAGAACCGAGTAAAAGCTCGAAGGAGGATGTGGTGGGTTGTTGCCTGGACTTGCTGTGTATTAATATTAGCCTTATACTATGTAAACACCCCTTCGCCATGGTCAATAAGTTTGATTATTTCAGCATCAATTATGGGGGTCGCTCTGATCTTGTTCTCATGGGTATCTGTGTTTATCATTCCAAAGAATTAGCTGACCGTGGCAGGCGATTAGCTATTTTCTCTGTTGTCAAGGCCTCCATACTGAAATGGAAGCTCAATTATCTACCTCCCCAAATCAGTTCTTTGGTAATGATGGAAATCAATTATGTTTTTCACCTCGAATCAAAATCCTCAGGTATATATATGGTATAGATCCCTCTCTTATTTGTCTCGATTCTATATTTAAAAATTTTGTCAATTAATGAAAAATGTTAAGTAAGGTTAAAATTTATTTATTTTTAAATTTCTATAAGTGTATAAAACAGAGTATTGTGTAGATAATCCAACTGAGAAAAAGAAAAACGTTGGGTTGATTTTGGATTCTGTTCTCACGTGTCAAATTATGACCACCAATTTGAACCCAACCAAAAAATAATAATAAGAGTAATATTATACATATCTATGTTAGGTACATAAATATATATACATTTATATATGTCATCATATGATTGAATATTATTTTATTTTTAATTCAAAATTAATTAATCATATTATAATACATATAAGTATATACACATTTATATAATCAAAGTGAGTATACATAATTTTATTGTAATAATAATAAGATAAAAAAACTTAAGGTTTGATGTATTTCTAAATTTTTACATATGAAATTTTAAAAATCTAAATGCTCACCATTTTATTAAAATTCTTTGTTAAAATGAAAGATAAAATCATTATTTAACAAAAATTTAAAAAAACTAAAATTTCATCTCATTTTTTTTGTTTAAAAAACTAATAATTTTTATTTGTAAATAGTTTTAAAAAGTTATATTTCTCTCTTGAGAGTTTTTTTTTTCTCATCACCACTTTTCGACGAACTTTACCATCTCTAATTGTGTTCTCTCTTCCCTCTGGACTTCTCTCTCCCTCCCAATTTCTCTCGTCTCTCTCCTTGGCTAGTTTTGTCATATATAAAAATAAAATCATTTTTATTTGAAACAAAGACAAAATCACCTTTGTTTTAATCGAATGCCTTTGTTTATTAATTAATTAATTAACATTTTAGCATTTCTTCGAGGGCTCGGGAACAAACCTTCTTCATTGTAGAAAAATTTATTCACCTGCTTGAAGGGCTTTTAACTTGATTGTGTGAACCTTTGAAATTATGTCAAATAAAGCATTCAACTTCTTCTGAAGAACTATGTGGATTGAAATTGATGCTTCCAGACAGAACATCAGTGAGAATAATTTATTGGAACTACTATTAAGAATCCTTGGTTTTGTGAAGAATCCTTGGATTCTGTCTCTATAAAGGAACTTTTAACTTATTGTCTTAGTTTAATTGATTGGAGCCATTATTGGGGGTGGTGGGTGGGTGGGGCGGGGAGAGGAGGAGTGTATATATATATATATATGTATAACAGATTCTGATGATTTCTTGGGAGATACTATTGAAGATGATATAGGAGAATGAAAAATAAATTTTAGAGGAGAAAAATGCTATTTTTTAAAATTTGATACAGTAAAAAATTATTAATTTTTTGATTTTAAAAGAAAAATAAGATAAAATTTTAGTTTATTTTTAATATTATTAATAAAATAATATTTTATCATTAAAATTATCAAATTTAACAATTAATGGGTGGATATTTGGGTTTTTGAAATATAAAAGGTGAGAACTTAGATGAAGCATAAACTTTGGGTGGGAATATGTCGTTTGGCCTAACTATTTTATTTTTAAAAATTTCCCCATTTTATGTGCTATCATATAAATATAAATGCAGTTTTTCTCTTATTCTTTTTCTCTGTTGCTTGTTATATGAAAACCATTGGCCCATTTTCCCAACTGCAGTCTGCAAAAAGCCCACAGGTTGGCGCCCAAAAATAAGGCTGGAGGTTACCTGAAGCATCTCCCTGTTACTTGATTACAACTACAAACAGGTCAATATTTCTACCAAAAAAGACAAACTCTGTATAAAACTTTGGTTGCTGAAGAGCGGAACAGATAAATATCTAACAAGTCCGATCTGACCTGAGGTGAGTTGGGCGGAGATTCCTATTCATGTGTTTCAAAGAATTAAATAGTCATGACGTGGATGCCGTGGAGTTCCTCTTCTCCAACGCGGTTTCTTTAAAATGTTGTTATAGTCACTTTCCCAGAAGCCTGGTGCCCAGCTTCATGAAGCAAACCTTGAGGTAATCCATTGCGTTTTGTAACTTTGTTATATTATAAAGCCAAGGATTCTTCACAAAACCATTAAACCAAAGATAGCCATTAAACTAAGACAATAAGTTAAAAGTTTCTTTATAGAGAGAGAATCCTTGGCTTTGCCGAGAAGGGAATCTGAAAACATTAGCCAAAATGATACCAAATGATGAGCTGCTGTTAAACTTGAAGTCTCACAACTCCTTCAATGCCCAAACATTTTCCTTGTTTACCTCCAATTTCATGTCCTGGCTGCGCTATAACTTTTGCTTTTGCAAGGCAGCTGGGTTTGTTTCAGGTAACTTTTGCCATCAATAAAGTATCATATTTTTAGTTTTAATTTTTAATTCAACTAATTGTATTTTTAAAATTTAGTAGGGATTGCAGTTATTCTATTTATCATTAAACACAATTAAATAAAGGCTCTTCCGGTAAAATCATAAAGTATTTGTTCTCTCTCTTTTGACTGGTAAGAACGTACGATGAGAGTGTAATCACTATACATTGGAGGTGGAGAAGATACCACTGCACAAAAGAAAAACGAAAACAACCGCCAGTTCTTTTCATTTTTCTTTGCTTAATCTAGCTTGTGAAACAGTTTTGAAGCCCAAAACGCATATCTCCAGATGTAATCAAACTAACTTTGAAGAATTTAGCTGGTGAGCTCATATACATACGTGTGGGTACATATATATATATATATATATATATATATATATATATATATACTGGTTTTCTATTCGGTTGAGTTTATGCTCTTTGTTTTAAGATTTTACCTTATTATACTCATTTTTACTGTATATTCCTAGTTTGTATGTCTAAGAATGTATTTGTTTTAAATATACAAATAGATGTATTATATAATTAAATGTTACTTTATTTTTAATTTAAAATTATTTAATTATATAATGATATATATTAAATATTTATTTATTTATCTATTTAAAATGGATATACATAATTTTATTGATGGATTAATTAGTCTCAATAATTATTGATATTTTCTGAATTTGTGTTTTTTCTTATGAGAAAAGATATTATTATTTTTGGTTTATACGTTTTTATTACTAAATTTGGGAAAATAGCTAGGCATACTATAATAAGCAGCCAGGTTTAAGTAATAGTAATTTAAAATTTTAATAAAACTATATGTATATATATTTTTGTATATAATTTATGAATATCTCATCATTCGATTAAATAATTTTGAATAAAATATAAAGTGATATTTAATTATATAATAATATACATAACTGTGTACTAAAATTGTATATTAAAAGTACGTATATATTGCATTACTCTTAATATTTCACATATATATCATTGAAAAACCATAGACAACATCTTAATTTAGTCACCTGAGTGAAGGGCATTTTTAACTTGATTATTTCCTTTTCTTGTGGTAACTCTTCAAGTGGTTCTGTTTTTGTAAAGTGGCATGAGTTTTATTTATGGCTGATTCCACTCATTGAACGGTTATTTTGACTTCAAGGCTTAGTGTTCAGCTACAAGCTTGTAGACTATGCTGTACTGGCAGTCTTAATAACTTACTTCACAAACTCAAGCAATTAAAATCTCAAGAAAGCTGCAGCATTTGTGAATATTCAGGAGGGGCTATCAGCTTCACTTGCATTCATCTACAATTACTATGCTTTTCTGAGTCACCCTAAACTCATTATATGTTCAGCGGTCTCCTTCATTTGTGTTAGTACATATGTTAAATTTTCCATTAGTTAATTCAGAGTGAAGAAGCCAACAATTGTTGAACTGTTTTCTGCAGGGCTTGTTGGTTCTGTACTTTACAGCCTTACATAAATTTCCAGAGTCAAAGACTGACATATTCAACATAATTGGAGTGGTTCTGTTTGCAATGGGTGAACCTGGATTGAAGACTTTCTTGAAGGCATTTTTTTGTGATCAGCTGAGAGCCCAGGAACCAAAACCATACGTAAAAGAGGATCGAGTGCAGGCTCGAAGGAGGATGCGGTGGCTTGTTGCCTGGTCTTGTAGTTTACCAGCCGTATTCTATGTCTTCAGCCCCTCAAATTGGCCAAAAACTTTCATTATTTCAGCATCAATTATGGGGGTCACTCTGATCTTGTTCTTATTGGGTATCCGTGTTTATCGTTGCAAAGAATCAGCTGGCCATGGCAGGCGATTACCTATTTTCTCTGTTTTCAAGGCCTCCCTACTGAAATGGAAGCTCGATTATCCTACTTCCCCAAATCATTTCTTTCGTAATGATGAAAATCAATTATGTTTGTCACCTCGAATCAAAATCCTCAGGTATATCTTTTGTCTCCATTCTTTTTTGGTAAACGTTGTATGTTCGAATTTCATCTTTTTGTTTGTAATAATATTTCATTTTAGGTTGATAATTCGGACTGTGTTCGAATTAATATTTCATTCTCTGTCATATTTAGGTTGTTCAGGGCTTGAGAAGTTGCCTCAAAAAATACAAAAAATGATCTCCTTTAGACACGTGGAAATAACCACAAAAGAGCGAAATCTACGAGAAAATGGAATACAGTGTTTGAGTTCTCTTCGATATTTGTTTTTCGGTCAATGCGAGAATCTGGTAACATTGCCTGCGGGAATGGAGCGTCTCACAGGCCTCCGAACATTGTATATTATAGACTGTCCTCTGACCTCGTTGCCATATGGTATCAAGGACCTAAAGAGATTACAGAAGCTAACGATTTGGAGCTGCCAACAACTTAATTTGAAGATGGAATTTCGAGGAGAAGATGAAGATGAACTTCGGTTGGGAGTTCGAACATTTGTGATCGAAGACTTGCCGTCATTAGTGGATTTGCCTCAGCTTATTCTTCAAGGATCGGCAAACACTTTACAATGCTTGAGGATTGAAAACTGTCCCAAATTAGTAAAACTACCGGAGTGGCTGCAAAATCTCACATCACTTCAAACACTTGAGATTATTCGTTGCCGGCGTTTGTCACGTCTTCCAGAAGGGATGCAACGCCTTACTGCCCTCAGAAAACTGGAGATTAAATATTCTCCTTATCTGAGTGAAAGCTGCAGACGTGATGAGTCGAAGATTGCCCATGTCCCGGAAGTTCATCTTGATGAATAAATTTCATCTATGTTTTGATTCCTGCAAGCTTCCTGTATCCAGGTTCGCATCACATCAACGTCTTTGTTCTCTGTTGTCATCTCGGTTGTATTTCGTATCTGTTTGTTACGCGTGCTTGAATATTTTACTTTTCCTTCGTACCATGACATTTATTGTGTGCTAAGTTTCATTACATCCTCTTATTCCCAGTATTTCCTTTTTGTTAAATTTTCTTCTTATCAACCAGAAAATTTAATTTGCAATTCACTATTGTTATTAATTCAAACATGTATATGATATTCAACGCAAATTGCACTGCATGGATTTTGTATGTAAAAGATAAGTAGGAACAATCAAAAGTAAATCAAAATCATGTATTATCCATTAATTTAGAAAGGTTTCGAATTAAGAATTACTATGTAGTGGTGACCTGTTAGGGATTACATGAATTGGGGAAACGTGGAGCAGCAAAGTTTGTGATAAAAGATATTGTTAAAATATATTATGGTAGAAGAAGATAGTTGCAACACACCAATTCAGCCATACCATTTACTGTGAATCTGGGATGAATCATTGATTTTTCTGCCTTTGTACTCTTGTAGTCCAGTTGTTTGAGCACTATTATAAAATTTTAATAAAATAAAATATAGCATTTAAAGTTATAATATTATTTTAATTAATTCAAATTAAAGTTAAATTTGTCAAAACAAAGTGTGTGTGTGTGTATATATATAAGTTAGGTGAATTTGAATTAAGTAAGGGTGAATATCATGTTCAATTAGCCAGAAAATCAGGATAAAACAAACTTAACTTAGCCTAATCCAGTTCATTGAAACTTTATTAATGGTTTCACTTTTTAGTTGTGTCCATAACGGAGTGAGGCCAGAGAGTAAAAACGCTCCTGTCCACACCCTTTGATTCTTTCAATCGTAAGTTTTTAAGCCTACACCGTTACATTCACATTTTGACATTAAATTTAAGAGAAATTATAGAAGTTTAAAATTGAATAATCAACATTTTCCCATCAGTGGGTGTGTAAAAACACTTTTCTTCCTGTGGTTAATATTAATTTCATTTTTCCATCTAAACTGTAACTCCCTTAACAAAAAAGAGTTATATAACAAGATAAATGCGTAATTTCTTATTGAATTAAAAAAAATTGATTGACTATGAAGCCTTAGGTTCTCTCTGTCTCTCTATATCTCATTTTCTCCCTATTTTCTCTCTTTCAAACTCTCTCTTTCTTAGGGCTGTGAAAAAAAGGTCCGAGGTTTTACTGCTCACTTGATAGGGTATCATTAGCCTAAAGTTTGATCAACAAGTGTATTGAGTGTACTTTTATGATAGATATTTGAGATATCGTATGCTTTTATTAGGTGTCTAGGATGTCAATGTATATTATTTGACATTACTCATTCAAAATAACACTGTCAATGAAGATTGGGCACTAGGTGTCAAAATGATTCAGATAGACATTTAAAATTTTGAGAAAACATTTGAGATTATCACATTAAAACTAAAAATGAAACACTTGTTTATTGTTTTGAGTTGTGTGCAAAATGTTGAGAGGTCACATACTTACTGAGTGTTTATCACTCATCATGTTCTTTTTATGGTTTTGTAGGTTGGTACTTAGATGAGCAGGACGACGAGGGACCCAACGAATCAATTCGGGATTTTTCATGAGGCAAGGGGTACTTCAATCATTATGTTTATGGACCTTATTTATATAATTATTGAGTTTGTTTTATGCACTGTTATTATGTGATTTGGATTTCAAATACCTTGTCATTTGTAAATGATTATTATGTATTATTACTGAACTATTGATATGATGGTTTTTTTCAATGTGTTTACACTTTTTTACATGTTGAATAATATTTATGTTGTAAGTCATGCTTTTATTTTTATTATCTATTGGCATAAACGATTTAAGTTAATATGTTTTTTTGAGTTTATATACAAAAATTTTGAGTGGAGAGATCAGGGGATCTCTGTCTATCTCAATACTCTAGAATTTGTGATGTAGAGTTAAGTTCTTATTAGTTCATGAAAAACTTTTCAACTATTTCAGTTGTTATTGAGAATCGATGTCTGATTTGATTACTTATGAAGATATCGGGTTTAAAATTCATGTTTTTGCACAGGAATAAGTTTTTAGTAAATATGTCACTAATTTTAAAATTATACACATCCTGACTACGGATGTGCATATGTTATAAGGTCAAAGTTTTGTGTGCTTGCCAAGAAACATCCAGTTACACTTGGACAAGAAATGCAGTACTTTTCAGAGGCCCACTGTTAATTTTACATATGAAACAGAAACTTGGTAAATCAGAGAAGTGTCGTCTCTGGAGAGTTTGACCGCTAATTCAGGGATTTCATGCACAAAGGTATGAATTTAAATATCTTGTGACTATATTTTAAAGTTAAATTTTTTATTTAACTGATATAATAATTATAAGATTCATCATAATATTTGAAGTTTTACTTATTTAATATAATTAGTTTAGTCTCGAAAAAGTAATTTAATTCGTATAGAATTTCTTATTTAAAAAGAAAAACAAAGAAGTACCCGCTCCGATTAATAAAGTATATGTCACATTACCTATATTTTATAATTCAAATAGCAGATTCATGCAATAACCTCCATTATCATTTATTTTAACATCATAGCATGGCTGCATGTGTAAATAGGCATATATTTTCCTTAAAAAGCAGAACCATTAGTAAAGCACTAAACATTTTATATCAAAGTTTATGAGCATGGGCCGGGTGAAGTTAAAGGATCAACTTGAGCCTTTTTTTTTTTCTGCGCATGAATTGAATGGGCTCTCAAGCTTAAAGGGGCACGGCTCAATTCCAATCCTGTGCATAAGAAGGGTCGTGCCCTCCACCATGACCAAACCATTGCTGAAATATCACTCGTAATCCTAAACTATATCGATGAGTTATGGAAGCAGAAGTGCCATTTGTTGACTGAAGATCCATGTGACAGAGCCTTGGCTCGCTTCTGAGCTAAAATTTTCTGTTGAAAAGGTACTCAATATATATATGTGTGTGTGTGTGTGTGTGTGTTTGAATTTAAGTAGTGTTTGATCATGGAAGCACACAGAGCTTGCTGCCAACTACAGGAGAAGGGAAGGAGAAAGCAATGGAGTGTGCAATAGAATTATTTGCATCTATATCTTGAGAAGCTAATAGAAGGAAACAAGTATTTTGGAGAATAAATTGGATAAAGCAATATTATGTATATATATTTTTTTGTATACAATTTGAGTACACAGATAATGTGTCATTATATAATTAGATGCTATTTTATCTTTAGTTTAAACTCATTCAATTATATGGTAACAAATCATTTGTGTATAAAAAAATATGTATGTATAATTTTATTAAATAAGATATTTGGATTTAGTATTAATATCAAAGTTAACCTCAGTTTGAAGTTCATATTTATAATTTTATTTTTAGTTGTTTTTAATATTTCTCTTGTGTCGTGATATTTAATAGAACAATACTATGTGTACTCACTTTAAGTATATAAATGAATACACATTTATATATGTCATTATGTAATTGAGTGTTATTTTATTCTTAATTCAAAATCACTCAATCACATAATGACATATATCAATGCATACTCATTTATATACTTGAGATAGACACACATAATATTGTTCTAATAAGGATATAATGTTAATGCATCATGATGATACATTAGTGTTGATATTCATATTTTATTATTTTACCTATTAATACATTAGTGTTGACACATAATATTGTTCTAAAATTCATATAATCCTAAAAAATACTCAAATTGAAACTAAAATTTAACCTAAACTAGAGGAACCCAAACCGATCATGCCGCTTTAACTCTACAATGATTAGTCGAACAGAAGTCTATAAACTACCGCAGTCATACTTGACTGTTTACTTTATGGTTTACGTAACATTATTAACAATCTACTTTATTATTTTTGTAACATTATTGCCAATCCTTAAAATGTCTAATTCATCAATAAAATCATCTAAAAAAATTATGCCCATTGTACCAAAACTCTGAAGGCAAAAAACAAAAACAAAAAAAAAGCTTTCATGGAATTGAGAAAGAATAAAGTTTTTGTATATTCAACTAATCAAACAAAACAAGTATGACTTGTGGGCGGAGGAACTTCTTGTGATTTGTCATGAAAATGCAACCAATGAGTACGCATGCCAACTATCTGTCAACTAGAGTTTGCATACAAAAAACTGTATTTAAGTGTATATAAAAGAGAAAGTGTGCTAAAAAATAAAGTGCGCTAAGATTAGTTATACAAACAAAGAGAATATAGTCCCTCCTTCATATTGTAATCTTCTTTGTTTATAATGAAATTTGCTCCATCATCAATCCATAGCCTTTTCCTGTATTGTGTTTTTCATGTAAATGTTGTGTTCTTGTTTTGAGTATTCTGCATTTCATTGTTGTTTGTTTCTAGGTTTCCTAACGAACAATCTCTACTTATTTTTCATACTACGAATAATTTGTGTGACCTTTTGAACATTAATAAAGCTGTTAAATGTGATTAATACTTTTCGATATCAAAACATTTTAGCTTAAAGCCGTTATTAACAGGGACTAATACTTCTCAATATCAGAGCTTTTTAGCTTAAATTAAATGTGAATTGAATTACATTTACTGAGTAGCTAGTTGTAAGAACATAAAAATTTTGCGTGGAGAGAACAGAGGATCCCTCTGCCTCAGTGCAATTTGTTGATGCAGAGTTAAGTTTCCATTGCTTCACGAAAAACTTCTCAACTATTCTAATTGTTATTGACAACAGATGTCTGATTTGATTACTTGAGAAGATAATGTGTTTCAAAAACATGTTTTTCCACAAAAAGAAAGAACTCAATTTTTAATAAATATGTAATCAATTTCCAAATTATACACATTCTTATTAGGGGTGTGCATAATAAAATATATGCCACATTACCCTTAGTTTATAATTCAAATACCTGATTCATGAAAAAACCTCCATTATCGTTTATTCTAAAATTATAGCATGGCTGCATATAAAAATAGGCATACGTTTTTACTTATAAAGCATAACCATTAGCAAAACACTAAACATATGAATTGAATGGGCTCTCAAGCTTAAAGGGGCAGAACTCAATTCCAATCCTATGCATAAGAGGTTTCTATCCTTTTCCACCGCAACAAATCAATTGCTAAATCACTCGTAATCCGCAACAAAGCTTAGCCATAAGCCCACCAACTGTTCACCGGTCACATGCATTCAAACTCTTACTCCAGTCAAACAATTATTCACTTGCAGACACTTGCACCAGTAAACACTTCAACCTGCTACCGTCTCACTCTTACACCACCCATACACAAACCCCTTGTTCATAGCCATAAACAGAATAACACATTGAACAAACTTCCTCCGGTCGACTATCTGTTTTAAACACTTTAATACACCCATGAGTAGCAAATTTTGATTGAAACCATTGTTGATAATAAGTTGATTTGTAAAGCTGAAACCATTGATGTGTAGGCTTCTGAAATTGCTAGAAACCAGTACTTATAGAATTCACATATCTCTATTGGCAATTTTTGTAAACATTATAACCCATTGGTTGCAAATTTTAATGCAATTCAGAGTTGAGATAGTATATTACTTTTAAAGTTGGGTTTTTTTTCCAATGAAGTTATATCAAAGTTGGTGTTTTCAGTTGTCCTCTTGGTATATAAGTTTTTAAGGAAATTTGTCAATTTTTTAATTTTAACAACTAATTAAGATAAATGAAATAAGTTAGTTATATCAACTAAACAAAACCATAACAAATAAAGATAAATTAGATAAGTTAATTATAAATTATTAAATTAAGAGTATTTAAGTAATTTTATATTAATAAAAAGTCAACCTAAACCAGAAAAGCCCCTCAACCTCAAGAATTATTAGAGTGATTCTTCCCATAAAGCAATGCCTTCACTGGACAACAAAGATACTAACAAAAATTTTGTATCTTATCAAATTCCGATAAACAACTTTGATATTAATTATTGGAAACTTATAAAATCTCTACACAAAATTTTTTTCCACAAATACTTTATACAAAAGAAATTCTATAATATTTTTTCATGAAATGTGAGTAGACGAGTTTTTAGGTTTGATTAGCACTTGTGAATGGCATCTAGCACGGGAAAAAAAATGAAGAATTTAAAAACTTGGATAAAGTAGCTGACTCAAGAACATTGTTAGTTTAAGCTTATGATGCAACATTGTTGTCCAGTTGAAGTACATATAATATAGAGTCATGCTTTGAGATAAAATTTTATTGAAATCAGTTTTCTCATTGAGTAACAAGAGTTGAGATTTTCACATACATTTATTACAATTTTACGATTATTTTGTCTACATGGGAAATGTTATAATCCACAAGAAATATGAACAATGAAAGGTTGAATGATTATTTCTCATCTAAATTTTGATGAAACGATAATTTCTTTCCGTTTAAGTCTAAAAAGTCAATATGTTAATATAGTATTTACTTATATTAATTAAAAATTTTATATAAAAAGGCAAAAAAATCATTTTCCATGATCTTTAAAACAATTATATACAAATAATTTAACTATGGAAAACTATTTTTGGGTCATTTTGTAAGTGAAATAATTAACCTATTGTTTTAGTTGGATTTTACCATTGTAATTGCACTTAAACTTGAATATCAAATTGGATGGAAGCTCGTCTCATGGAAAGAAATAATAGTTTTCCATTTTAGAGAGAGAGAGAGGGAGACGCTTTTTGTCGAACCAAACATCGCCTTTTTGTTGATCTACAAATCAAATTCAAATGCCATCAAGTTCCCCACTAAGGCATCTCAAAATCTAATGCCAATACCTTGAAATCCTACGCTTGAAACCCTAACCCCTTTATGATTGCTTCCTTCAAATCCTAATTAAAAAAGTTACAAATTAAATGTGTCGTATAAGATTATTAATACGATTTAATTAAACTCATCCCATGAGTAATTTTTGCAATTGATTTCTCAAGAATGTAGGGAAGAGTAATTGGAGTTAGGGTAAGAAGGGTAAATAGTCATTCGAGAGGAAAAACACAACTGAGAAAGAAATTGAAGTGGTATGGATTGATACTTCAGAAATGAGATTTTATAATTTTTATTTCTTTTATTATTATTAATTTTTTTAAATATGTTTCAAATAGTTTTTTAAAGATTGATTTCAATATTTTCAATACCCTTTTTTCACATGAATTACAACTAACTATATGTAGTCATTGCCAAAATGAGAATAAAAATAGGAAAAAAATTATTAAATGGAATTTGGCAAAAGCAACCAACTGGACTATTTGCATAACAAAATAACAACTTCAACAATAAAAAATCTTATGTCATTGATAAAGCTATAACAAAATTTACAAAACCCTCATGCTTACCCAATTTCTTCCTATTTCTAGCTCCCTTTCCCATTTTTTTAAACCCCTTTGCTACATGTGGGATGGACTGGGCTCCCACCATGGGTTTCTCTGTTTGAGCATGCTTCTAGGTCACAATCTCCGACTTCGATTTCCTAAAACTTCCCGATGCTTCAAACAAAACCTTGTTCACAACAGTCCTTAAACTGTTGACGTCTTCAAAATCTCGAAAATGGCATCGTCTAAATATGTTCCATGTCGTTGTACCTGTACTTGTTTAATGAGCTTACCCTTGGGCTATATTTTCTTTTTCCCTGTTCCTAACCAATGAATATTATTTTCCCCCGATGAATCAAATCCTTGGAAAAAATGTTGAAACCCAGCTTCATAATCCTAAATGGGATATTGTTATGCAGAAATAATCTGATACCAAATAAATAATTTCATGTATAATTAGGAAGGATCGTCGAAATTTCATTTGACAAAACATTGTAATCCATTTTTTATAAAGACCCGAAAGTCAATTTTTATAAAGCAAACGCCTTTTTGGCATTCAAACAAACTGGGGGTCGGTGTCAATCACTTCAATTTAGTGCGCTTTTATCTTGATCGGGTGGCCATGAGTTTCTTGGCCCTTTTTTTTTTTTTTTTTTAATTAGAAGCTTTATATTTGAGGGTACATTCAGTCTTGCCTTATCCATACCTCTTTCAAAGCTAATTCTTGCTCTCTTAATTTGTTTCTTCCCAGAGCACATGGCCGAAGCAATTGTATTTAACATTGCATCTGAAATTTTGATGAAGATAGCTTCTCTTATAGGTGGGGAACTATCGTTGTTGTTGGAACTCGACAATGATCTAAGAGGACTTGAGGGAACCGTGACCACCATCAATACAGTGCTGTTGGATGCCGAGACAAAGCAGACTCAAGATCCTCAGCTGCGCGTCCTGCTTGGGAGGCTCAGAGATGCTCTTTATGATGCTGAGGACGTTTTAGAAGACTTCGAGTTTCAAGCTTCCAAGAGACAACAGGGGAGCTCAGCATTAAAGGTATGTCAATGCTTTTCAAGCAGTAATCTTGTTAAAATTGGTCACAAGATCAAGGACATTAGAGAAAGGATAGATGAGATTGCACATGATAGGGAAAAATTTCATCTTGTTGAGAGTCATGGTGACGTTAGGCAAGTAATTCCAAAGGAGAGGGAGACTAATTTCCTCTTCCAAGCCTCTGATATCATCGGAAGAGAGGAGGAGAAAGAAACATCATAAGCTTTTTGATGCAGCCAGACCAGGCTAATGTTTCCGTCATCCCTATTGTTGGAATTGGGGGTTTGGGTAAAACTGCTCTTGCTTAAATGGTTTACAATGATGAAAGGGTTCAGCGGCAATTTGAATTAAAAATGTGGGTATGTGTCTCATATGACTTTAGTGTTAGTAGGTTAATGAAAGAAATTATTTCCTCTGCAAAACATGAGGATTGTGTTAAGTTAAAAGCCGATGTAATACACAAGTGTTTGCAAGAAATTTTGGCTGATCAAAAGTTTTTGCTTGTTTTAGACGATGTGTGGAATGAAAATCCACTTAAATGGATGGAACTGAAAAATGTTCTGTTGAATGGTGTCGAGGGAAGTAAAATTATTGTGAGCACACGTAGCAAAAGAGTTGCCGAAATAATGGGCACTATTTCCCCACATTTGATATAGGGTCTTTCCCTACAGGATTCTTTATCATTGTTTAAGAAGTACGCATTTAAAGATGGAGAAGGTAAACATTTTCCAAACCTCATCAAAATTGCAGTGGAAATTGTTGGAAAATGTAAAGGAGTTCCATTAGCTTTGAAAAGTTTAGGAAGTTTACTTTTTGCCAAAACCGATGAAGAAGAGCGGTTAAGAATAAAAAGAAGTGACATTTGGCAGCTACAACAAGAGAAGGAAGGTATCTTACCAATATTGAAATTGAGTTATGATTATTTGCCGTCTTACTTGAAGTGATGTTTTGCTTATCTTTCCTTATTTCCAAAAAACTTTTTATATTTAAGTAATGAGGTGACCGCATATTGGATTGCACATGGACTTCTTTCAATCTCTAATAATGCAACTGAAGAGTTAGAAGATGTTGCTATGAGATGTATGAGAGATTTATGGTCAAGATGCTTCATAGAGGATTTTGAAGATATATATCATATGGGTTATGCATTTAAAATGCATGATCTTATGCACGATCTTGCAATATCAGTAGCAAAAAGTGAGTGTGGTGAGATAAAATCCAACAGCCAAATAGTTGATAGGAGTGTGCGTCATTTTTCATTTATTGACTTACATTCCCAAGATCAAAAACCTCTAGAAGTCCTAGTTAACAGATCAAAAACACTTCGATCTGTTATTGTTATGGAACAATGCGAGCATATTGGTGTATCAATTATCAATACATGTCTACCCAAATTCAAGCACCTCCATCTGTTATGCTTAAAATGTATAGATTTTGAAGTCTTGCCAAGCTCTATTGGTACATTGATACATTTAAGATATCTTGATTTGAGATTTAATATATTGTTGAAGAAACTCCCTGAATCTATTTGTCAGCTTCAGAAATTGGAAACGTTTTTATTAGGAGGTTGTTCAAAGCTTGAGAAGTTGCCTCAAAAAATACAAAAAATAATCTCCCTTAGACACGTGGAAATAACCACAAATGAGCGAAATCTACGAGAAAATGGAATACAGTGTTTGTGTTCTCTGCGATATTTGTTTTTCTATATCTGCGAGAATCTGGTAACATTGCCTGAAGGAATGAAAGGACTCACAAGCCTCCGAACATTGTATATTGGAGATTGTCCTCTGACCTCGTTGCCATATGGTATCAAGGACCTAAAGAGATTACAGAAGCTATATATTGTGAGCTGCAGACAACTTAATTTGAAGATGGAATTTCGAGGAGAAGATGAAGATGAACGTCGGTTGGGAGTTCGAACATTTGTGATCGCACACTTGCCGTCATTAGTGGATTTGCCTCAGCTTATTCTTCAAGGATCGGTAAACACTTTACAATGCTTGAGGATTGAAAGCTGTCCCAAATTAGTAAAACTACCGGAGTGGCTGCAAAATCTCACATCACTTCAAACTATTGAGATTATTAATTGTCCGAGTCTGTCATGTCTTCCAGAAGGGATGCAACGCCTTACTGCCCTCAGACAACTAATGATTGAAGGTTGTCCTGCTCTGAGTGAAAGCTGCAGACGTGATGACTCAAGATGAAACGAGGTATATTTCAATCATTATGTTGTGGATCTTATTTATGTAATTATTGAGTTTGTTTTATGCACCGTTATTATGTAATTTGAATTTCAGACACCTTGTCATTTGTGGATGATTACTATGTATTAGTATTGAACTATTGATATGATGGTTTTATTCAATGTGTATTTACACTTTTTTGCATGTTGCATGAGATTAACTATGTAATTCATGATTGTATTTCCATTATCTATTAGGATAAAAGTTTTAGGTTAACACATTTTTTTGGGTTTATATATTGGATGAGTATGCATCGAAAGATGAATATTACAAAACAAGAAAATTATGAGTGGAGAGAACAGAGGATCCCACTCTGCTACAGTGCCCTAGAATTTGTGACGTAGAGTTAAATTCTCATTGCTTCCTAAAAAGCCTTTCAACTATTTCAATGTTATTGAAAATTGATGTCTGATTTGATTACTTGCAAAGATATCAGGTTTCAAATACATGTTTTTACATAGAAAAAAGGAACTCAGCTTTTATTAAAAAAAGTGACATTTGGCAGTTGCAACAGAAGGAGGAAGGTATCTTACTAATATTGAAATTGAGCTATAATTATTTGTCATCTCACTTGAAGTGATGTTCTATTTATCTTTCCTTATTTCTGAAAGATTTTTTATATGACAGTGATGATGTGATTGCATATTGGATTGCACATGAACTTCTTTCAATCTCTGATAATGAATGTGATACCCTCAGGCGAATCCCACATCGACAAAGCACGGGAGAGATGCTGGGTCTGTCTATGTATCCCACATTGGTTAGTGGTAGGAGAATTTGATTGGTTAAATAGCTTGTGAGCTCCTTAATTGTTAAGACGTGTTTTGGGTTGCAAAGCCTAAAAGCAAACTCATGATGGACTGTGTGTCCAAAGTGGATAATATCTTGACAGTGGGCTGGGTTATTGGACTAGGGATGTTACAAATGGTATCAGAGCAACTCCACGTGTCCTCTTGAACGATGGTGGGACAAATCTCAACGAGGACGCTGAGTCCCGTAAGGGGGGTGTATGTGATACCCTTAGGCGAATCCCACATCGACAAAGCACGGGAGAGATACTGGGTCTGTCGATGTATCCCACATTGGTTAGTGGTGGGAGAATTTGATTAGTTAAATAGTCTGTGAGCTCCTTAACTGTTAAGACGCGTTTTGTGTTGTAAAGCCCAAAAACAAACTCATGATGGATTGTGTGTCCAAAGTGGACAATATCTTGACAGTGGGTCAGGTTATTGGACCAGAGATGTTACAAATGGTGTCAAAGCAGTTCCGTGTGTCCTCTTGAACGATGGTGGGACAAACCTCAACGAGGACGCTGAGTCCCATAAAGGGGGGTGTATATGATACCCTTAGGTGAATCCCACATCGACAAAGCATGGGAGAGATGCTGGGTCTGTTTATGTATCCCACATTGGTTAGTGGTGGGAGAATTTGATTGGTTAAATAGCCTGTGAGCTCCTTAACTGTTAAGACACGTTTTGGGTTGTAAAGCCCAAAAGCAAACTCATGATAGACTGTGTGTCCAAAGTGGATAATATCTTGATAGTGGGCCGAGTTATTGGACCAGGAATGTTACAATGAAACTGAAGAGTTAGAAGACATTGCAATGAGATGTATGAAAGATTTATGGTTAAGATGCTTCATAGAGGATTTTGAAGATACGGATCATTTATATTATTCATTTAAAATGCATGATCTTATGCACGATCTTGCAATATCAGTGGCAAAAAGTGAGTGTAGTGAGATAAAATCCAAAAGCCAAATAGTTGATGGGAGAGTGCGTCATTTTTCATTTGTTGACTTACTTTCCCAAATCTAAAACCTCTAGAAGTCCTAGTTAACAAATCAAAGACAGTTCGATCTGTTATTGTAATGGAAAAATGTGAGCTCATTGGTGTATCAATTATCAATACATGTCTACCTAAATTCAAGCACCTCCATCTATTATCCTTAAGAAGGATACATTTTAAAGTCTTGCCAAGCTCTATTAGTACGTTGATACATTTAAGATATCTTGACTTGAGATATAATAGATTGTTGAAGAAACTCTCCGAATCTATTTGTCAGTTTCAGAAATTGGAAACATTTTTATTTAGAGGTTGTTCAGAGCTTGAGAAGTTGCCTCAAAAAATACAAAAAATGATCTCCCTTAGACACGTGTAAATAACCACAAAAGAGCGACATCTACGAGAAAATGGAATCCAGTGTTTGAGTTCCCTTCGATATTTGTTTTTCTCGGAATGCGAGAATCTGGCAACATTGCCTGAGGGAATGGAACGTCTCACAGGCCTCCGAACATTGTATATTATAGACTGTCCTCTGACCTCGTTGCCATATGGTATCAAGGACCTAAAGAGATTACAGAAGCTATGGATTTGGGACTGCCGACAACTTAATTTGAAAATGGAATTTCAAGAAGATGAAGATGAACTTCGGTTAGGAGTTCGAACATTTGTGATCCTAGATTTGCCGTCATTAGTGGATTTGCCTCAGCTTATTCTTCAAGGATCGACAAACACTTTACAATGCTTGAAGATTGAAAGATGTCCCAAATTAGTAAAACTACAGCAGTGGCTACAAAATCTCACATCACTTCAAACACTTGAGATTATTGGTTGCCCGAGTTTGTCATGTCTTCTAGAAGGGATGCAGCGCCTTACTGCCCTCAGACAACTGAAGATTGAATGTTGTCCTGCTCTGAGTGAAAGCTGCAGACGTGATGAGTGGAAGATTGCTCATGTCCCAGAGGTTCATCTTGATGAATAAATGTCATCTATGTCTTGATTCCTGCAAGCTTCCCGTATCCAGGTTTGCATCACATCAACGTCTTTGTTCTCTGTTCCCATCTCGGTTGTATTTCATATCTGTTTGTTATGCGTGCTTGAATATTTTACTTTTCCTTTGTACCATGACATTTATTGTGTGCTACGTTTCATTACATCCTCTTATTCCCAACTTTTTGTTTTCTCTTTTTGTCTTTTTGTTAAATTTTCTTCTTTGTCATCCAAACAATTTAATTTGCAATTCACTGTTGTTATTAATTCAAACATGTATAAGATATTCAATGCAAATTGCACTGCATGGATTGTGTATGTAAAAGATAAGTAGGAACCATCAAAATTCAATCAAAATCATGTATTATCCGTTGATTTAGAAAGGTTTTGAATTAAGAATTATTATATAGTGGTGACCCGAAACCTGTTAGGGATTATCTGAATTTTGGAAATGTGGAGTAGCAAGGACTGTGAAAAATGATATTGTTGAAATATATTATTGTAGAATAACATAATTGCAACACACTAATTCAGCCACACCATTTACCGTTAATCTGGCATGAATCATTGATTTTTCTGCCCTTTTACTCTTGTAGTCCAATTGTTTGAGCACTATTATAAAATTTAAATAAAATAAAATATAGTCTTTAAAAATCATAATATTATTTTAATTAATTCAAATCAAAGTTAAATTTGTCAAAATAGAGTGTGTGTGTGTGTATGTATATAAGTTAGGCGAATATGAATTAGGTAAGGATGAATATCATATCCAGTTAGCCAGAAAACCAGGACAAAACAAACTTAGCCTAACCCAATTTATTGAAACTTTATTAATGGTTTCACTTTTTAGTTGTGTCCACAACGGAGTGAGGCCAGAAAGTAAAAACGCTCCTGTCTACACCCTTTGATTCTTTCAACCTTAAGTTTTTAAGAAAATATTGTCTATACCATTATGTTCACATTTTGACATTAAGTTTAAGAGAAATTATAGAAGCTTAAAACTGAGTAATCAACATTTTGCCATCCAAGGGTTGACATTAATTTCATTTACCCATCTAAATTGTAACTCCCTTATCAGAAAAGTTTATATAAAAATGATAAATATGTAATTTCTTGTCGAATAACTCACTATGGAGCCTTAGGCTCTCTTTCTCACTCTAAGTCATTTTCTCTCTTTAAACCATTTTTTCAACCATTACTAACTGATGTCACCATTTTGTTGTACCGGATCACCGCTGGATTCACCACCATCAATTCTTTTCATCACTTTTCACCTCTAGCCATCATGTAGCCACTATCACTGTTCATCATCCCCATCACCTTCTATTTGATTCTCTTGTGAAGTCCGATTTGTATTTGTTGATCAATGTTAATTGAGTATGAATTAAGTTTTGTTTAATTGAAATTGAAATGAGGCTGAATTGATTGGTATACTTGTGGCCGACTAGAGTTTGATTATTATGGGAGAAGCTGGCTTTTACGGGAGCGCCTTTTTTCCGACGGTGTTGTTTTATTGCCTCACTCAATTTTTCCTGCCTATTTCCAGTAGCTCAAACATTTTGCTCCTGCCACCTGCCCAACTCTTACACCAGCCAAACTCTTAGCCATCAGCCCACCAACTGTTCACCGGTCACATGCATTCAAACTCTTACTCCAGTCAAACAATTATTCATTTGCAGACACTTGCACCAGTAAACACTTCAACCTGCTACCGGCTCAGTCTTATACTACCCATACACAAACCCCTTGTTCATAGCCATAAACAGAAGACCAATGTTATGTGTACCCATTTTTTATACACAATTCATGTATACAGTGATATATCATAATATAATTATGTGATTTTAAAACATGTGTCATCATATGATAAAAAAACATCTAATCACATGATAACACCTCTCAAAATCTAACCCCAATACCTTGAAATCCTCCACTTGAAACCATAAACCCTTTATGATTGCTTCCTTCAAATCCTAATTCAAAAAGTTACGAATTAAATGTGTTGTATAAGGTTATTAATATGATTTAATTAAGCTCATCCCATGAGTGATTCTTGCAATTGATTTCTCGAGTGTAGGGAAGAGTGATTGGAGTTAGGGTAAGAAGAGTAAATAATCATTTGAAAGAGAAAACGTAACTGAGGAATAAGTTGAAATGGTGTGGATGAATAGTTGAGAAAGAGGATTTTATAATTTTTATTTCTTTTATTATAATTAATTTTTTTAAATATGTTTTAAATAGTTGTTTTAAAATTGATCTCAATATTTCCAATACCTTTTTTTTCATTGGAATTACAACTAACTATATGTAGTCATTGCCATAATGAGAATGAAAATAGGAAAAAAATTATTAAATGGAATTTGGCAAAGCAACCAACTGGACTGTTTGCATGACAAAATAACAACTCCATATTTTCTCTTTCCCTGTTACTACCCAATGAATATTATTTTCCCTCAATGAATCAAATATTTTAAAAAAATGTTGAAACCCAGCTTCATAATCCTAAACGGATAGTGTTGTGGAGAAATAATCTGATACCAAATAAATAATTTCATGTATAATTAGGAAGGATCGTCGAAATTTCATTTGACAAAACATTCTAATCCATTTTTTCTGAAGACTCGAAAGTCAATTTTTATAAAGCAAACGCGTTTTGGCGTTCAAACAAACCGGGGGTCAGTGTCAAATCACTTCAATTTAGTGCGCTTTTATTTTACAAGGAATACTAGAAAAAGAAGTTTGTAAGCCACAGGAGTCATGCTTGACTTACAAATCCTTGAAAGAAGCATAAAGCACTAACATATATGCATTTCTTCTCTTCATCATTATTATTATCTTCTTATATATAATATATATTTTATGATATAAATAAAAAATAATATATATTATAAAATATATTAAATTAATTAATATGATATAATATATATTATATTATATAATATATATTATTATTTAAAAAAATAATATAATAGATATATATATATATATAAATTTTAAATTTTAAAAATTATTTATAATATTTTTTAAAATAATAATATATCAATACGATTATTTTATTATTTTATTAATAATTTATTATTTTATTTTAAAAAAATTATATTATATAATATAATATTTAATATATAATATAAAAAATTAAATTTTTAATATATAATATAATACGCCATTCCACTATTATGTTTCAACCTCTTCAATTCATTTCTTAGAGGATCCTTGCATCCTTCTTCAATTATTGAAACATGGAATTTTCTTAAGTGTATATATGGGCTCCACTTACAGCACATGGCTTTGCTTTAAAAAGGAGTGGAGCTCAAGGGGTCGTACCACAACACGCTATTCACGCACTGTACACTACCGCTTTTAGTAGAAAATAGAGCTTCTTTTGAGCTGGATGCTGGACTGAGGACAGACTGAAAGCTCTGTGGGTACAAGATTCCTTGCATTATTCCAATATCTTGATCCCACAGTTATTCTCTTGTATCAAAACTAGAACTTTACTAACTATTTAATAAAAAGAAATTTAAAGAAATAAAAAGAAATTTAAAGGAATATAAATATGCAAATTCACAAGTAGATTTCGAGAGAATTTTAATCTAAAGTTTTTACGAAGTAGGAGGGGCCCTTGTTAGTAGAAAACTATACTGATGGTAGCTTGTCTTTAAATTGTATGTCGCATTATTTCATGTTTTAAGTAAGAAGATCTTTTAACATAAATTCAATCTAAAATGAAATATTATTCCAAACATTTAATTCGAACACAGTCCGAATTATCAACCTATTTCATTCTCTGTCATATTTTTGAGGCTCAATTTGAGTCATATAGAATAAAATTGGCTCAATTAAAAATTATAATATAATTAAATAATTAAATATAATATAATTAAAAATATAATAATATAATATAATAATAATATATTATAATATAATTAAATAATTAATAATTAAAAATAAAATAATATTCAATTATATAGTGACATATCATTATTTATATATAAAATTATATATATTGTTTATGAATAATTTAAATTTTATACTAAAAATTATTAGATTTATTTATTATTATGGCCAAAAGACTTATTCTCACCCAAAGTTTAATGTATTTCAAAACTTCTATATATAAGATTTTAAAAACTCAAATATATATCATTTTGTTAAAATTTTCAAATAAAGTTAAGATGAAATTATTATTTTACAAAAAATTAAAAAACTACAATTTATCTCATTTACCTTTTTAATTTAAAAAATTAACAATTTTTCTTATCTAAAGATTTGAAAAGTTATCATTTTCTGATTTTTTTTCTTTTCTCTGACAGTTTACTTCTTATATTACTTATCATATCAACAGTGATAATAGAAAATTATCAAAATTTTTTATTATCTAACAAACCAAATAAAATAATATCAATAACCAAAAACAAAAATCAAAATAATATTTTGATACTTGAAACAAACGCCCCGCATTCTTATCTTGAATTGGCACTTATTTTCAATTTGTTTATTTTTATTTTTTATAATTATTTATGTTCCCATTTCTGAATTAAAAAAATTATAATATTAATAGGCTAAGCTCATTTTGATGTGATGTACAAATATAATTTTATTTTATTTAAACTTTGAATAAGAAAAAAAACAAACTTTAATCTTTTCAATAAAAAAAGTTGGGTATGGCTAGACGTCATTACCTCATTTAAAACGTGAAAGTTATGCTGTCACCAACATCTTCCAAATGACGAGAAAAACAAAGGTATAAGCGTATTTAAAACCTTCTTCATCATAGAATAATTTGCAAGTTCGCACACCAAATTTTACTTCACTCAAATCATGGAAATTAAGTGCTAAAATACGACATGTAGTTTCAATAATCCGAGTTAGAATAGTCTTTCTGCCCCCTTTGAAAATTTCAACTCCAAGAAGAATATATTATAGACGTTGCACCGGCATCTATCAAACCTCTGCATACTTGAATGTTTGATCTAAATAACTATGGAAGAACTGAAGTTACATGGTTTTGGGCCAAGCCCTCATAGCCACAGAGTGATATGGGCACTGAAACTGAAGGGTGTTGATTACAAATACATAGAAGAAAATCTTTCTAACAAGAGTGAATTGCTCTTGAAATACAACCCTGTTAATAAGAAAATCCCAGTCCTTGTTCATGGTGGAAAACTAGTCGCCGAGTCCCTTGTCATTCTTGAATATATTGAAGAAACATGGCCTCAGAGTCCATTGCTGCCAACAGTCGCTTATGAGAAAGCCATAGCTCGCTTCTGGATTAAATATGGAGTAGATCAGGTAACTTAACCCACCCATTTTTTTTATTATGATTTTTTTTTCATTCATGTTGCCAAAAAACTTGATTTAATAGTTTATTTTGACTTACAGCTAGAATTCATTTGTGTCCATGCAAATTGAAGCCTTTTCTCTATCACTTTGGATCACAGTCGCCTGGACAAGCACTATTTGTTTATGTATAAGGCATAGGGAATTTGTGGCTTTAGACAACAACCAGATTGTCTACGTCCTCTAACGCCAATAATGAGATTGGGTGAAGGGAAATAATTAGATTTTTAAATTGAAAAAAAAAATAAATTTGTAGTTTATTATTATTATTATTTTTGTTAAATGATGATTTTATTTTTAATAGTAACTATAAAAATTAACATATTGGTGGATGTTTAGATTTTTTTTAAATTAGTAGATGAGAACTTGAAAAAAGAGTAATTTTTTGGTGGGAATAAGTACTTTGGCCTATTTTTTAGACTTGACAGTTCGTGTCATTGAGTCGTATTCGTGTTATGTCAATTTGGGTTTCTTGTTAAATACCTTCAACTTGAACTCAATCTGAATTAGAATTGTGTTGAAATGTTTTAACCCTAACCCAATTTTTTAATATTTAAGTTGACCTGATTTAACTCAAATTGACACGAAATTATCTATTGTTTTTACTCTCCAAGTCTTTTTACCATTTTAATTTATTCACCAAATTAGTCCAACCTACTATTAATAATATACATAATATAACTTTTATCTTGTTTATGAATTGTCTAAAAATTATATGCTAATACCTTTAAATAGACCTGGACACGGTTCATGAACCATCGGTTTACGATTCGAAAATATAAGGACCCTGAACCGAAACCGTAACAGGATGGTTCGTCTACGGTTCGGAACCGTCGGTTCCGGTTCATGGCCTCGGTTCAGAACCAACGATTTCGGTTCGAAACTGATATTGAACCGTCAATTCTAATACATGATCTTGATTTAATTTTTAAATTATTAATTACAATAATTGAAAATTAAAAGAAAGACTTAGACTTAATTTTTCAATTAAACTTCCTACGTATCTTCTTGGGGTTTAAAAGAATCAAAACCTACATAGTTCTCTTACATTTGCATATCTAATAGCTGACAGTACCCCCTTACCTTATCATTCACCTCCACTATCTTGAGTATTATTTTCCGTCATCATCGAATTATCCATAGTTAAATCAAGCGATTCTTCATTGAAGTCCACTTTCATTTCTTGTTGGCATAATTCGGCTCTTGTCCAATCATCCACTCATACTTGGGCTTCAATAAATTCGGGAGCCAAACTTGATCGTCTCTCATCCAATATATTACCCCCTTGACTAAAAGCTTGTTCTACTACGACAGTTGATACTGGTGCTGCTAGAACTTGTTTAGCAATAGCTGCTAATATTGAAAAAGTTGATGCGTGTCGACTCCACCATTCTAAAACTGGAAAGTCTTTACCTATGTTGTTGTCACCAAACTCAAAATAGTAGTTAAATAAATATCAAGCTCCAAGGTAAAACCTAATGTTCCTTTTGGTCTTTTGCCCCTTTGCATCATAATACGATCACCATAACTCATATTTTGGGTTGATGATGGGGCAATAGGTGGTAGAGAGGAAGAAGAACCACCATAAATTAATGAATATTCAACATAAATTTCTTTAATTAAATTCATAATATTAGTTATAGTTAATGGAATATTAACTTCATCTAATTGCAAACATTCATAATATAATGTCAAATAATCTGTGACACCATCTAATTTAAATCTAGGATCAAAAAAATATGCAACAAGAAAAAGTTCTGGAATTATTTTATAGTAACTTAACCATTTTGTTTTCATTAAAGAAACAACTTCTTGTATAATAATATCTTGTTCGGCTTCTTGTAAAGCCCCAATAATATTAACAGCTTCATTTAAAAACAAATGACAAGTGGGATAACAAACCCCACTTAAAGTATATGTTGCATTATTAAAATTTCTTAATACATTTAAAACTTTTTTACAAATATCCCAATGTAGGGGATATAATATAACTTGTGACATATTTTGTGAAATAAATGAGCATAATAAACCCCTATAATCAAATGACTCGTTGAGTAATTCATACGTTGAATTTCAATGAGTCGGCACGTCTTTAGGAAATCTTTTTGGTCTTTTATTATGTTGTTTACAAAATTTACCCCATTCTTTCATCGTTTGGGGATGTGTCCATAAAAATGAAATTGCTATTTTTATTGAACTAATAAAATTATTATGATAATGTAAACTATCTTGTACACATAAATTTAATACATGATATGCACATCTAATATGAAAAAATCTACCACCTAAATTATGTTTACAAATATCAATTAAATCATTTATTGAGACAGTATTTGAACGTGCATTATCAAATGAAATTGAAAAAATTTTATAACGTAATTTATATTCTTCTAATATTCCTTTAATTATTCTATAAATATTATCAGTTGTATGTCATTCATCAAACACCCTAAATGATAAATTTTTTTTTTATAATAGAAAATTGTCAGCTATCCAATGACAAGTTATACCCATATAAGAGTGAACTTGCCAATGGTCACTCCAAATATCACTACATAGAGATACACGTCCACTAAAATTTGTAAAAAATTGAATTAACTCTTTTTTTTATTTTTTATATAAACTAAATAACGTTCTTTTTAATGTATTTTTTGGAATAGTTTTATGTGCAGGATTTAATGCAGTTTTACAATAATTATTAAAACCTAAATTTTCACCAAAACTAAATGTTAAATGATCTATTGCTACCATTTTTGTAAATTCTTATTTACTTTTATTATCACTATACATAAATAAAGATTTGTGTGTAGAATCATACCCGATTATTTATGTTTGGCCTCGGTTTTGCCCCATTTTTTTCAGATGCTTTAACTCCAAGTGCCTTTTGAATGTCCCGTATCCACCTCCTTGTTTGAATTTGTAAATTTGCCTACAATAATTGCAAGCAACATCAAAATTATCATCTTCCTTTTGTATTTTCTTGAAATGAATTTTGAAAATATCAGATGTAGAAATTTTTTGAGATTGTTGTTCCATCTCCATCTGTTGTTGATGTTATTGTTGTTGTTCCACCTCTTCATATTGGTTTTTACTTTCTTGTGAATGAAAATCATCTATAAGTTGATTTTCATTCACATTTGATATATGTGAATATTGACCAAATCTCTTATTACCAGAAGAATTTCCACTACTTGCCCTTTTTTGATAATGAATAAAATTAATTATATAAATAAATTATATGATTAATTATAAAAGATAATAAATAAATAAATAAAATTAATTCTATAAATAAATTTTATAATTAACTATGAGTTGTATAATAAAAACAGAAATTGAAATTAATAAAAAATTAAGAAAGAATTTAATTAAATTTAAGAGAATTTGATTGAATTGAAAGATTGAGAGAGTATTAAGAGTTGAAAGAATAAGAATGAGAGTTTGAAGGATTGAGTGAGAGAGTGGAGAGATTGAAATTTGAGAGAATAAAATTTGAATGGATATATATATAGGAAAAAAATTTTTTGAAAAAAATTAAAAAATAAGGGGGTGAATTGTGATTTTAAAAATTACAGGGGACAATTTTGTAATTTCTCCGAAAATTGCAGGGAACTGGTCCCCTGCAATTTCTCCTTCCTTCTGCAAGCCAACGGTTCCCTGCACAGGGAACCGTTGGCTGTTTAAATAAATTTTAAAAGAATTTAAAAAAAATTCAAAATTTTTTGATTTAATACAGTAAATCACCAGTTTATATGTCGGTTCATAAATCGGATGTGAATTAGTGATTTCACGGTTTCAATTTAGATAAACCAGAACTAAACTGCTAAAATCTGATTTTGATTCTAATTCAATCCGGTTTTGGGTTTGTCAATTTTGATTTTATTCGGACTGGTTTTGGTCCAGTTCACGGGCCAAACCGGCCCATGGCCAGGTCCTACACAACCCTAGAAAAAAAGATGAGCTCCCTCTGCTAGCTAGCATGGCTAAGGAAGAAGCTGTGAACTCTTTTGGCTTTTTGTAGTAGAAATTGGCTACCTCTCTTTCCAGTTTCCACAATCATTATTACTGCAATTACTGAGACAAACGGGACGAGTCTTTGCTAGCGTAATGAAACGTGCGGTCAGAAAATGTGACGTAAATTAATACAACGTTGCGCCTCACCTGTGCAATCACTTTTCTTTTCTACACCTTTTATATATATATAAAAAATATATTATTACAAAATTGAATTTCATTTTATTTTTAATTTAAAATTATATAATAGCATAATATTTATATATTTATTTTATATAATCAAAATATATACACTTATTATTATTAGATATGTCAGAGTCGTCTCCTGACACTTACTTTCAAGAAAATATTATCAAAAGAAATTACAATTGTACTCTTGTTTTATTCACAAATAATTGGACCCCGTCTCTCTCTTGGGCAAGTTAAAATTATACGAAGTTGCTTTAAAAGAGAGAGAGAATCCTTGGCTTTGCTGAGAAGTGAATCTAAGCAATTAGCCAAATGTATTCCTTGTTAAAGCGCCGGTTGGGCTATATCATTTGTTTTTGCAAGGCAGCGGCGTTTGCTTCAGGTAACTTCATCCATCAAATTATCATTTTTTTAGTATATTGCATTGAAAAATCATAGACAAAATTTTAATGTATTCACCTGAGTGAAGGGATACTATGAGTTTTATTTATGACTGATTCCACTCATTTAACGGATATTTTGATTTCAAGTCTTGGTGTTCGGCTACAAGCTTGTAGACTATGCTGTACTGGAATACTTAACAACGTACTTCACAAACTCAAGCAATTATAATCTCAAGAAAGCTGCAGCATTTGTGAATATTCAGGAGGGACTGTCAGCTTCCTTTGCTTTCATCAACATTTGGTATGCCTTTCGGAGTCCCCTCACAGTCATTATTCGTTCAGCGGTCTCCTGCATTTGTGTAAGTACTTATGTTTTCCATTATTTAATTCAGAGTCAACGTTAAGCATATTTATAAGCTAATCTGCCAACATTAAACACAGTCAAAAAACCAACAATTGTTGGATTGTTTTCTGCAGGGATTGGTGGCTCTGTTCTTGACGACCTTAGCTCAATTTAGAGAAAAGACTGACATGTTCAACATAATTGGAGTGGTTCTGTTAGCAGCGGGTGAAGCTGGATTGAAGACTTTCTTGAAGGCATTTCTTGGTGATCAGCTGAGAGCCCATGAACCGAAACCATCCGAAAATGAGAATCCATCCGTAAATGAGAATCCATCCGAAAATGAGAATCCATCCGTAAATAAGAATCGAGTAAAAGCTAGAAGGACCACGTGGTGGATTGTTGCCTGGATTTGTAGTGTAATAGCCGCATACTATGTAAACGACACCCCATGGCCAAAAACTCTCATTATTTCAGCATCAATTATGGGGGTCACTCTGATCTTGTTCTTATTGGGTATCTGTTTTTATCATTCCAAAGAATCAGCTGACCGCGGCACTGTGAGAGGAGTAAAGGAGATAAAACGTGTTTTTAAAATGGTTCCCCTGTGGATCAACTTCGTTGTTTTGGGTTTGTTAGTGTCAACAGCGAATACCTTTTTTCCTGAGCAGGGATACAACATGAATAATTCAAAATTCTATATTGTTGTGCTCATAATTCCATCCGTTTTGCAAAAAATCAAGGGCTTTCTGTCGATTTTATTTGTTCCAAACTGGGATAAAAAAACTAAGAATCAAGTTAACAAATGGAAAATTGGGGCTGGAATGATGCTCTCTATCTTCTGCTTTGCTGTTGCCTGGCGGGTTGAAGTTCACCGGTTGAATATAGTCAACAAAGAAGGAGGGAATTCCGATGAAAATATTCCGATGAGCGTCTTCTGGCTAGCTCCCCAGTTCTTCCTTTTAGGCCTTATGCTGGTGCTTGCTACTGATGGATTGGATAAAATTGTGATTGACCAGTTCAAGGAAAGCCCGGAGTATGCAACAACGATCAATGAGTTTGTCATAGGAATTGGAAGCTTCCTTAACATATTATATGTCCATGTAAATGGAAGCCTTTTCTCTGAAACTTTGAACGAGAGTCAACTGGACAAGCACTATCAGACATGTACAGTGGTTAGTTTCATCAATTTTTGCAGCTATATATTCATTTCAGCTATCTATACGAGCAATGAGGGGTAGATGAGATCTTGCAAACATCTGATGATTTAATCAAAACTTTGTTAGCTAATTATGTTTTATTCATTTTTGGTTGATCAGTCTGTTCAATATTTGTCCTTGTAACTTAGATTCGCTTTTAACTTTTTTTCAAGGATATATATATATATATATATATATATATATATATATATATATATATATATATATATATATATGTATGTATTTTGCATGTATATTTAGCAGAAACGAAGTACGTACACTTCTTATGACTGTTTAAGTTATAAATTTTCATTTATTAACTGATCTTTGCAATGCAAAGTTTGCTTATCCTTGTTCTAGTATATTGAGAGAGTAGAGGATTCTATGATGGCAGTTTTGCCTAGGCATGAACAATTAAGAGCATGCATTTACAAGTTAGGCTTCATTTTCTTTTACTTTATGGGAAAAATAAGTCATAAAAAAAGGAACTGCTTTAGGTTCAATAACTAGTTCTTGTTTTAGTGATTATATGTTACACATGTCTATATACAGTAGTATTGGTAATGAAATAAATAATAGACATCAAATATATATTTATTTATGCATGTAAAATAAATATATATAATTTTATTAATGACAAATTTACCTTCACAAGTGATAGTATCATGACCCTGATTATCAATATTGTATGATATGATATAGATAAAAAAACATATGTATATTGAGTGCATTGAAAATTGATATAATACAGTATGTCTATCATACAATATAATATGATATGTATCGGTAAAATTAACAATACGAGTCGATACATCTTTTTATACTAATTTGGGCATGTAACTAAAGGTGGATACAAACTGAGCTAAGCTAAAACACCCCCTCTCTCAAGTTCAGCTTGAAAAGAAATTGATCCAACTCAAGTTTGACTCAAAAAGAAATTGGTCTTACATGAGTTCAATTCAAGTTCGTTAAGTCAAAATTAAAGGTGGATCAAGTTTAAATTCATAATTTATTAACAAAATAATTAAAATATAATTTTTAAATAATTTAATTTAATTTTATAATTTAAACCAAATTATATACCACTTCAAAAATAAAAGCCGTTTGCTAGCCTGCACGGTTAAGGAAGAAGCGGTGAACTTTTTCCTGTAGATAAGGTCAAAAGAGCCAGGAGCCTTATGTAGTAGAAATTGGCTACCTCTCTTTCCAGTTTCCACAATCATAACTACTGCAATTTTTGCGACATTACGGGACCAGTTTTTGCTAGCATGAATAAGACGTGCAATCAGAATTATTACTAAAACGTGTGATGTAGATTGATAAAACGTCACGGTGCCTGACCTGTGCAATCATTATTTTTTTTTCGACCTTTTTTATATATTATGTAGAAAATATATTATAATTAGGTTAAATTTTGTTTTCTTAATTTAAAATAATTTAATAATATATCATTTATATATAGTTTTATATAATCAAAATATGAGAAATTAATTAAATTATTTATTTTTATAGATAATAAACAAATTTATTCATAATTTTATAACTTAAATAAAAATACTCATATTTTAAATATCCAAAAAATATTAAAATTATCTTTCTTTTATCCTATATAAATCATATTTATTCTTTTATCTATTAACATATATAATTTTATTTATTATTTCGGAGAGACTTTTAGAGAAAGAAAAAAATTTGTGATATTGAAGTATTTATACGTACTATAACTTCAATCGTTATTATTTTTTTGATAATATAATTATATGTGGAGTTTTATATAATAAATTAGAGTTGCGTGTAAAAATTAAATTGATAAAAATTATAGGAAGTATTTTGTAATTATTATAGTAAGGGGTGAATTGATATTTTATAATAAAATGTATTAGAAATATTAGATAATATTTAGGGGTAAAATGATATTTTACAATGAAGGGTGTTAGAGATATTAAATAATATTTGAGGGTAAAATGATATTTTACAATATAGGGGTAAAGTGGTATTTTTAAAAATTAGTATTAAATTAATCAAAGCATATTAATAGTCACAATATATAATAAAATTATGAAATATGTGTAATTGCGCAATAGAATAAAATCACGAAACTCGAACTTAATAATAAAATAATGTAACACAAATCTATAAATAGTATTTTTTATTATGTTATTTATATTGATTATACATTTCATTGTAGGATTATTAAATAGCGGAATATGTTTTAATTAGATAGGAGAAACTGATAAAAAGGGATGACAACGTAATAAAATATATTGGAGATAACAGGTAATTGATTAAAATTCTAAAGTACACGACATTCGAGAGATTAATCCAAATAGTGAGCGAAAAATGTAACATAGATCGAAAGGTATTTAACATTCAATAAACATGAAACCAAGGCCTCTTGACGATGACAACCCTATTGAAATTTCAAATGATGAAGATATTAAGGTTTTTAATTATTTATCTAACCTCTTTAAAAAATGTGTTCTAGTTTTTGTAACAACTACACTTAATGATGATAGCTATGAGTTTCAATAAGTAGATAAAAGCTTACAAGGTGATGAGCCGAGTAGTTATCCACAAGATTATGAGATTGGTTTAGGAGATATTCAAAATATCAAGAGCAATCTGAAACAAGAATTTTCTGAGGAAGACTTTGCATACTTAAATGATGTTCATGTTGATGTATTATATAATGTAAAAGAATTTGTTCGTCGCAACGAAGAAAATTTTTCAAATTGGAGTGAATTTGAAGGGAAAGTTATGCATGATATTCCCATCGAGGAACTGGAGTTCGAATAGAAGACATATGTTAATAAAGATATTAGAGGTATAAATAGTTTTCCATAAATAAATCCTGATAGTGGGAATGCTCGTATTGATGCATTTCATTGGTTACCCAATTTTTCTGACCAGCCATCTACATCCAGAAGCTGAGGAGTGCAAAGAGATGATAATTCTCCAAAAATTAGTATATTATTTTCAAGTAAACAACATATCATTAATGTAATAACTCGAGATGTTCTTAAAAAGGGATATTAGTTTAAGGTGCACAAGTCAGACACGCTCAGATGAGAGGTTAAATATCGTAATCAACAATGTATATGGCATGCATGGGCAAACAGGGTGGATATGCATTGAATCTATCAAGATGATCAGTTAATTGTAATATTTTTTGAGAGATTGTTTTCCTCAAATCACTCCCTAATAATTCTATGTGAAGATAAAACAACAGGGTTAACTTTACTAAAACAGTGTCATCCTCCCCTTAGAGCCTTAGATGGAAGACGCAACTCAAATCAATATATGTAACTAACTTACACTCATGGAAATATGTATGTTGGATCCGATGTATGACTTTTAATGGAATATACATGTCAATATCCAACATTCAATTGAATTAAAGGTCTGTCATAACGACGAACTTGTACAGGTTAAACCTGATGTCAATCTTATTAACTCGAAACCATAACTTATCACTCGAGTTTGCCTTATTTACCACTCTTAAAATGAAGGAGTGCATTAATACTCCACTGAATCAGCTATCCTTAAGGTCCAGCAAGTGTCCAAAATAGGTACGTCGAAACATTTGTAATTGTCACCTATTAATATTTTCTTAACCACAGCTCTCACAACTCTATATCTACATATAGTAACTTGAGTCTTGAAGTGTTTTTTCATAAGGATTTTGATTTCACCCTTTTTCTTTTTTGTTGAGCTCTCAAAAAAAAAAAAATTAAATTGTAATTACATCAATTTTATATTAGAAATAATTTAATTTTGAACATAGATGCATTATTCAGAAAAATAAACCTTAAATTCGAATTCTACATGTCAAAAATCTTAAAATGCAAAAATTTCAATTTGCCCCTTTATATGAAAACTATCAAAAAACACCCATAATTTTGAAAAAATTCATTTTGCCCCAAAGACCCACCACATGAATTCGCTTGGTGGAAAACTTTGAAAAAAAGCATTTTGCACCCCATCACACGGATTCGCATGTTAACAAATTTTCGAGATTTGCAATTCTGTCCCACCATAGGATTCATTGTTTAAAAACTCATACTTTAGCCCCCAACCACACGAATACATGTGATCCAGAAAGTTTGAAAAATGCACAAAACCTCCCCCTCTCCAAGAAATCTCACCACACAAATTCATGTGGTGAGCAAAACATTCGCCTGGTGACAACCGATTTCGTGTGGTGAGAATCCTTGGCTTTGCTGAGAAGTAAATCCAAGCAATTAGCCAAAATGATCCAACAGATTCATGACTCCTTCAATGCCCTAGTACATTCCTTATTTACCTCCAAATTAAAGTCCTGGTTGCGCTATACCATTTGTTTTTGCAAGGCAGCGGGGTTTGCTTTAGGTAACTTCATCCATCAAATTATCATTTTTTTGGTATATTGCATTGAAAAATCATAGACAACATCTTAATTTATTCACCTGAGTGAAGGGATACTATGAGTTTTATTTATGGCTGATCCACTCATTTAATGGATATTTTGATTTCAAGTCTTGGTGTTCAGCTACAAGCTTGTAGACCATGCTGTACTGGAAGCCTTAACAACGTATTTCACTTAATCAAACAATTATAATCATAAGAAAGCTGCAGCATTTGTGAATATTCAGGAGGGACTGTCAGCTTCATTTGCTTTCATCTACATTTGGTATGCCTTTCGGAGTTCCCTCACAGTCATTATTTGTTCAGCGGTCTGCTGCACTTGTTAAGTACATATGTTTTCCATTAGTTAATTCAGTCAACGTTAAGCATATTTCTAAGCTAATCTGCCAACATTAAACAGAGTAAAAAAACCAACAATTGTTGAATTGTTTTCTGCAGGGATTGGTGGCTCTGTTCTTGACGACCTTAGATCGATTTCCAGAGTCAAAGACTGACATATTCAACATAATTGGAGTGGTTCTGTTAGCAGTGGGTGAAGCTGGATTGAAGACTTTCTTGAAGGCATTTCTTGGTGATCAGCTGAGAGCCCATGAACCGAAACCATACGAAAATGAGAATCGAGTAAAAGCTCGAAGGAGGATGTGGTGGGTTGTTGCCTGGACTTGCTGTGTATTAATATTAGCCTTATACTATGTATACACCCCATCGCCATGGTCAGTAAGTTTGATTATTTCAGCATCAATTATGGGGGTCGCTCTGATCTTGTTCTCATTGGGTATCTGTGTTTATCATTCCAAAGAATTAGCTGACCGTGGCAGGCGATTAGCTATTTTCTCTGTTGTCAAGGCCTACTGAAATGGAAGCTCAATTATCAACCTCCCCAAATCAGTTCTTTGGTAATGATGGAAATCAATTATGTTTGTCACCTCGAATCAAAATCCTCAGGTATATATATGGTATAGATCCCTCTCTTATTTGTCTCGATTCTATATTTAAAAATTTTGTCAATTAATGAAAAATGTTAAACAAGGTTAAAATTTATTTATTTTTAAATTTGTATAAATGTATAAAACAGAGTGTTGTTTAGATGATCCAACTAAGAAAAAAAAAGACGTTGGATTTTGTTCCCATGTGTCAAATTATAACCACCAATTTGAACTCAACCAAAAAATAATAACAAAAACAATATTATACGTATTTATATTAAATATATAAATATATATATGTATATATATATATATTTATATATATCATCATATAATTGAATATTATTTTATTTTTAATTTAAAATTAACTAATTACATCATAATACATATAAGTATATACATATTTATATAATCAAAGTGAATACATATAATTTTATTGTAATAATAATAAGATAAAAAAACTTAAGGTTTGATGTATTTCCAAATTTTTACATGTGAAACTTTAAAAATCTAAATGTTCACTATTTTATTAAAATTCTTTGTTAAAATTAAGAATAACATCGTTATTTAACACAAATTTTAAAATACTAAAATTTCACCCCATTTTTCTTAGTTTAAAAAATTAACAATTTTCTCCTGTAAATAGTTTTTAAAAATTACATTTTTCTCCTGAGAGTTTTTTTTTCCCATCACCACTTTCCAACAAACTTTACCATCTCTAATCGTGTTCTCTCTTCCCTCTGAACTTCTCTCTCCCTCCCAATCTCTCTCGTCTCTCTCCCTGGTTTACTTTGTCATACATAAAAATAAAATCATTTTTATTTGAGACAAAGACAAAATCATCTTCGTTTTAAATGAATGCTTTTGTTCATTAATTAATAAATTAACGTTTAAGCATTTCCCCAAGGGCTCGGGAACTAACCTTCTTCATTGTAGAAAAATTTATTCACCTGCTTGAAGGGCTTTTAACTTGATTGTGTGAACCTTTGAAATTATGTCAAATAAACCATTCAACTTCTTCTGAAGAAGCTATGTGGATTGAAATTGATGCTTCCAGACAGAACACCAGTGAGAATAATTTATTGGAACTACTATTAAGAAACTTGTTTAATTTATTGGAGCCATTATTTAAGGGGGGGGTTGTACAGATTCTGATCATTTCTTGGGAGACATTATTGAAAATGACATCAGAGAGTAAAAAATAAACTTTAAAAGAAGGAAATGTTATTTTTTAAAATTTGATATGAGAAAAAATTATTAATTTTTTAAGTTTAGAAGAAAAAATAAAATAAAATTTTAGTTTATTTTTAATATTATGAATAAAATAATGATTTTATCCTTATAATTATTAAATTTAATAATTAATTTATGTATATTTGGGTTTTTAAAAAATAAAAGGCGGGAACTTAAAAAAATAATAAACTTTGGGTGGGAATACGTCGCTTGGCCTAACTATTTTATTTAAAAAAATTTCCTCATTTTATGTGCTATCATGTAAATATAAATGCAGTTTTTCTCTTATTCTTTTTCTCCATTGCCTGTTAAATGAAAATCAAGTTTTCGACTAAAATGGACCTGCATCATTGGCCCATTTTCCCAACGGCAGTCTGCAAAAAGCCCACAGGTTGGCGCCCAAAAGGAAGGCTGGAGGTTACCTGAAGCATTTCCCTGTTACTTGATTATAACTACAAACAGATCTTCAACATTTCTACCAAAAAAGACAAACTCTGTATAAAACTGTGGTTGTTGAAGAACGGAACAGATAGATATCTAACAAGTCCGATGTGATCTGAGCTGAGTTGGGCTGAAATTCCTATTCACGTGTTTCAAAGAATTAAATAGTCATGACGTAGATGGCGTCGAGCTCCTCTTCTCCAACGCGGTTTCTTTAAAATGTTGTTATAGGCACTTTCCCAGAAGCCTGGTGCCCAGCTTCATGAAGCAAACCTTGAGGTCATCCATTGCGTTTTGTAACTTTGTTATATTATGAAGCCAAGGATTCTTGGCAAAACCATTAAACTAAGACAAAAAGTTAAAAGTTTTTTAAGATTTGGTATATCTTCAGAATGAAAAATATAATTTCTTCGAGCTATTGCTTACAGAGAGCTAATTTTCCACGTTGCACGACTTCGGTAGCTTCTAATGTGAACTGTTGAGACAAGTCAAAGTGCCATGTCACTACTGAAGCAAGTTAAAGCCACGTCCAGCTACAGATTAATATTTAAAGAGTAAAACAACGTTTTCCCATCCAAGAGTTGGCTTGGAAAACATTTTTTTATATTTTTCAATCAAAATTAAACTCTGTTTTTTTACTATTAATTAATATAAATAATATTTTAAAAAATAAAATATTATTTTGATATTTTTATTTAAGTTTTAGAATGAGTAATATATATATATATACACTACAAAAAAAAAAAAAAAAAGTAAAAATTTCAATTTTCCTATTGAAAATCGTCAAACTCTACTATTTTTACGGAACGGAAATTGCATTGGCTTGCCGTTTGTGTGAACAAAGTTTTATTTCATTTTGTTTTCAGATGAGTGGAAACGTGCAGTAATTATGGTCGGCTCTACGTGTAGATGCCGTGTTTGTCTTCCAACATGGGCAGAGGGCAGTTGGGGAATTTAAACACAGAGCTCATTTTCTACGTTGCACATGCGGAGGTAACTTCTCATGTGAGCTTGTCACTGCTCAAGCAAGTCAAAGCCACGCCTTGATTGGTTAAAGTAAATAATACATTTTTTATTCAAAATCAAATTCTATTTTAAAAAATAAATTATATAAAAATAGATGGCCAAAATACTTGTTCCCCTCAAGGCTTAATGAAAATCCCGCTCCCATCTACTAATTTAAAAAAACCAATGTACCCATTATTCAACTAAAATTCACTATTAAAATTAAAAATAAAAAAGTCATTTAGTTAAAAAAATTTTTAAAGAAATTTATCATATTTTCTCTCTTAGTTTAAAAACTAAAATTTTTTTTTATTCAAATTTAAAAAATAATAATCTTCTCTTAGAGTTTTAAAACTATCACCATCTCCGGTGAAATTCATTATTTGTGACAGTCTTAGTCTTTGGTCTCTCTCCCTCCCTCTCTGTCAAACTTACCGACTATTGTAATCTTTCTCTCCACCATCATCTTCGTCAGAGATAAAGTGACAAAAGTCTGATTGTGTATTTAAAATGAATACATATAATTTTATTATTTTTTATATATTCATCGTTTGTTTTATGTTGCATTCAAAAACAAATAATATTCTATGTAGAAATAAATGGTTAAATGACTGTTTCTCACCTAAGGTTTGATATAAATCCAATCTCTCACCCTTTAACTATCAACAATGTAAACTTTTACTCATAAGTTATTAACTATAAAAAACAAATAATATTATTTAACTAATAATATATTAAAAATAATAAAATATTATCTATTTTTATTACAAAACTAATCATTTTTTTTATTATTAAACTTTAAAATTTTATATTTTTTCCACTCCTGCCGCCCTTTTCCTGTGCCAGAACCGGCTAGATTCACTTTCCCTTCCCTTCTGCAAACTAATAATCTTTCTAAGAAAGAGTGGCCTCCTCCGCCATTTTTTCCAGAAACCATCCATTAACTACGGGAAAATGACTGGGAACTTTCCACTCTCTCTCTATGTACACATTAAACTAAGAAAAGTTGAATTATAAAAGGTTCTTATAGGGAGAGAATCCTCCGCTTTAGTGAGAATTGAATCAAAACATAGCCAAAATGCTACAAATTGATGAGCTGTTAAACTACGGGAAGATTCATGGCTTCTTCAATGCCCTAATATTTTCCTTACCTGCCTTCAATTTCATGTCCTGGTTCCGCTACAACTTTTGCTTTTGCAAGGAAGCTTTGTTTGTTGCAGGTGAATTTTGCCATCAATAAATTATCATTTTTTTAGTTTTAATTTTTAATTCAAATAGTCATATTTTTAATAATTTAATGACTATTGGGGATTGCGGGGAATATAAATTAAAATAACTATATTTTTTACTTTTTATGCATGTGTAGTTAGATTTTTTTTTTGATATACAAATATAACTAAATTTTAGTTTGATTTAACTTTTAAAAGAAAAAAATTTTAGAATTTGAGATTAGTTAGGTGATCGGTCCGATGGGTTGGCCGATCAAGCTTGGATTTCTAAAATAGCCAAACCATCTTACTTTCTAATTTATATATATATATATATATATATATAGTTTGTATCTTTTAAGAATTATAGCTAAATTTATCGTTAAATATTTCTAAAATTTCTATATATTTTGGGTGTGAATTGGAATTTACTAAAGTTGGGACCTTTATTTATCATTTTTACAACATTCTTTTTTATTTTTACTTTTTATATCATTGACGTGATCCGTTTGTATTAATATATTTGATTTTTTTCACTCTCAATAATTATTTGATATTTTCTGAATTTTTGTTTTTCTGATAGAGAAAGATAGTATTATTTTTCCTTTAAATAATTTTAATACTAAATTTGGGAATATAAATAGGCATACCATAATAAGCAACCAGGCTTAAGATGTGGTAATTTAATATTTAACATATATAGCATTAAAAAATCATACTCAATATCTTAATTATATGGTTGATTCATGAGTACTTTGTTAAGGGATTTTGTATTAGAATATATGTAGATTTAATTGTCGTTGGTTTGGACATGTTATTTTTGAATAATTAATTTAATTTTCAAAAAAGAAACTCAGGTAAACAGTACCCGTGAGTGGGTATTTTGTAGGGTATTTTTGTTTTGAACATATGAATTTAGGTTATTTAATTTAATTTTTTTATTTAAATAATTTTAATACTAAATTTGGGAATATAGCTTGGCATACTATAATAAGCAACCAGGTTTAAGTTGTGGTAATTTAATATTTAACATTTATATTATTGAAAAATCATAGTCAATATCTCAATTAATCCCTTCTCCTAGGAGGCAGCTTAAATGATAGCTGGAGAAGTTCCATGTATAAAAGTAAATAAATTTAAGTTTTTTTTAACCATATTTTAAAATCAAACTTTAAAATTAAACTTTGATTGACATTGTCCATTAGTTTTGGGGTCGACCACTACAAGTTGTTCCGTAACTTTAACCTGTTCAGTTTTTCTTTTTCTTTTTGTAAGTCGAATGAGGTTTATTCATAGCTGATTCCTCTCATTTAACGGTTATTTTGATTTCAAGGCTTGCTGTTCAGCTACAACTTTGTGGACTTGGGTATATTAAAAGTCTTCATAACGTACTTCACATACACAAGCGGTTATAAACTCAAGAAAGCTGCAGCATTTGTGAATATTCGGGAGGGGCTATCAGCTTCACTTGAATTCATCCACAATAAATACGCTTTTCTGAGTCACCTCAAACTCATTATATGTTCAGGGGTCTCCTTCTCTTGTGTAAGTACATATGTTAAATTTCCATTAGTTAATTCAGAATCAAGAAACTAACAATTGTTGAATTGCTTTCTGCAGGGATTGTTGTTTCTGTACTTTACAGCCTTGCAAAAATTTCCAGATTCAAAGACTGACATATTGAACATAACTGGAGTGGTTCTGTTAGCAGTGGGTGAACCTGGATTGAAGACTTTCTTGATGGCATTTTTTGCTGATCAGCTGAGAGCCCAGGAACCGAAACGATACGTAAATGAGGATCGAGTGCAGGCTCGAAGGAGGATGTGGTGGCTTGTTACCTGGTTTTGCAGTGCAGCAGCCGTATTATTTGTATACAACGCCTCATGGCCAAAATTTTTCATTATTTCAGTATCAATCATGGGGAGCACTCTGATCCTGTTCTTATTGGGTATCTGTGTTTATCATTGCAAAGAATCAGCTGGCCGTGGCAGGCGATTATCTATTTTCTCTGTTGTCAAGCCCTCCATACTGAAATGGAGGCTCGATGATCCCACTTCCCCAAATCAGTTCTTTGGTAATGATGGAAATCAATTATATTTGTCACCTCGAATCAAAATCCTCGGGTATATCTTTTGTCTCCATTCTTTATTTCTAAACGTTGTATGTTGAACTATATATGAAGTCTGAACATGAATAACATTACAAAAACTGCAGAAGGCTAAACAAATCTGCCATTATAGAGTCCTCCAATCTTAGCCCAGAAGAACAACGAAACGCGGGAAGGCTTTGCACAGTGAGAGAGGTACAGGAGATAAAACTTCTTTTTAAAATGATTCCCCTGTGGATCAACTTCCTTGTTTTGGGTTTGTTATTATCAACAGGAGATACCTTTTTCCCTGAGCAAGGAAACAACATGATTCATGCAAATTTGATCGACATTTTGGTTATAATTCGACCCATTTCGCGCAAAATCCTGGACTTTCTGTTGAAGTTACTTGTTCGATACTGGGATACAAAAACTAAGAAAAAAGCCCAAATTTTTAAAATTTGGGCTGGAATGCTGCTCTCTGTCTTCTGCTTTACTGTTGCCTGGCGGCTTGAAGATCACCGCTTGAATATAGTCATCGAAGAAGGATTACTAGATGAGGCTGATGACGTGACTGTTCCGATGAGCATCTTTTGGCTAGCTCCACAGTTCATCCTTTTAGGTCTCATACAGGGCCTTGCCACTGATGGGTTGGATGAATTTGTGACTTACGAGTTCCCGGAATCCATGCAGGAATACGTAAAATCAATCAATGGGCTTGTCATCGGAATGGGAAGCTTCCTTAACATATTATGTGTCCATGCAAATGGAAGCCTTTTCTCTGACACTTTGAACCATAGTCACCTGGACAAGTACTATCACACAATGACAGTGGTTGGTTACATCAATTTTTGTAGCAGTTTTTTCATTTCAACAATCTATACGAGGGATGAAGGTAGGGTAGCAGTGGATGAGATCATACAAACACCTGATGCTGATCCAGTTTAATCAAAACTTTATTAGCTAATTATGTTTATTCATTTTTGGTTGATGAATTTGTTCACTCTTTGCTCTTGTAACTTAGTTTACATGCACGAATGATGTCTGTTTATGTTATAAATTTTCATTTATTAACTCATCTTACCATTTTTTTTTATGTAACAGAAATTGCATCAGTTTGATGGTTGATGAACAAAATTTCATTTCATTTTGTTTTGAGATTAGTGGAACTCTGCGGTAATTATGGTAAGCTCTACGGGTGGATGCTTTGTCTGTCTTCTGACATGGGTAACGCGGGGGTGGATAACATTTTTCCATCCAAGATTTAGTCTTAAAACAATTTTTTTACTTTTAATTTATATAAATAATTTTTTTATCCAAACTCAAACTCTATTTAAGGGTATAATAGTAATTTCAATTTATACTAATTTTAATAATTAAAAAAAACAAAATTTTATTTTAATAATTAAACAAACATTGCTATTTATACTTGATATTCCGGTAAAAAAATATTCAAATCATATATTAATTTTAAAGTCTTAATCTTCCGAAATTATACTTTGCTTTTTGATAAATTTTTTCTAAATTTTTTATGCAAGATTTGATGAAACTTCGTGTTTAATTATAGACTTATCGTCATAGCTACTAATTTTTTTCTCTAATTATAGACTTTTATAATTTAAATTAGACAATTACCTTTGAACATATTTGTGGATATTATATCAGTGTTATTAAATTTTTTAGTTTAATTTTTGTTAGACAGATTTAAAAAGAAGATAATTCAGAAAAATTAATTTTGATCCAAAAAAACACCACAAAAGTTGCTCACTACTAAGTAACATCTTTTTCTTGTTTAATTTTTATTATTTCTCTTGGTTAGGGTTTGGATATTACATAAATAATTTGTAATTAGTTCACATTATTTAATGATTTGTAATTAGTTCATCCTATTAATAATTTTTTTCGACTTTGTGTTACTCTCTTATAAATGGTTGTCCCACTTTTTATTTTTACAATTTGAATCAAATATATACATAACAAATGAAATAAAGTTACCCCTTAGACACATATGTAAGTCAATGAAAATTGGTAAGTTTGCAAGTAATACTACTGTGAATTTGTGATTACTAAAGCATGTGATAATATTAGTTTTATCTTGAATTGTCACTTATTTTCAGTTTATTTTTTTTTTAAATAATTATCTAGGTTATTATTTTTGAATTAAAACAAAAATTCATGATATTAATAAGGTAATCTCATTTTCATGTGACAGGATATAAATTTAATTTTTTGATTTAAACTTTGAACAAGAAAAAAACAAACTTTAATCTTTTCAATAAAAAAAGTTGGATACGACCAAACGTTATTACCTCTATGTAACAGAAATTGCATTGGGCTGATGATAGGGTGAACGCATTTTTGTTTCATTTTGTTTTAGCCAAAAAGAATATATTGTATTAAGTTTTAGTTAAATCTTAAAAATATATCTGTGATAGTTTAAAAATTTTAATATTTATTTATAATTTAATTATTATTAAAATTTTCTATTAAAGACAAATATTTGGTATATCTCACAATGAAAAATAGTCGTTTGGCCTTTTGTTTTCTCCAGATTCGTGGAACTGTCTGCAGTAATTCCGGTGGGCTCTCCATGTAGATGCCGTGTTTCCGTGTCTAAATATAATTTCTTCGAGCTACTGCTTACAGAGAGCTAATTTTCCACGTTGCACGACGTCGGTAGCTTCTAATGTGAACTGTTGAGACAAGTCAAAGTGCCATGTCACTACTCAAGCAAGTTAAAGCCACGCCCAGCTACAGATTAATATTTAAAGAGTAAAACAACATTTTCCCATCCAAGAGTTGGCTTGGAAAACATTTTTTTTATATTTTTCAATCAAAATTAAACTCTGTTTTTTTACCATTAATTAATATAAATAATATTTTTTATTTAAAATCAAACTCTACTAAAACAAATTACCACCGTAAAGACAGATCAATATTTTTATTATTTATTAATTTCAAAAAGAATAAAAGAAGTTTTTCTATCAGACCCATAATTGGTAAAAAAAATTCTTAAGCAATTTCAACATTCATTGATTTTAAAAGGTTTGAAAATTAGAAGCGATGTTTTCAAACTCCCATGTCTTTGATGTTCCAGGTTTGCGCAATCGGAAAAAAATTTTATTAATTTTTTCAATGCATCCGTCAATTTCTGCCCGGGAAATGGACAGGGACTTTGCCTTTTTTCAACTCATGCGTATAATAAGTCTATAAAGGGCTCGAATCTTCGCTGGCATGAATGAAACATGTCCTATCAGAATTGTTAAATGGAGGTGCTGTCATTCTACGTTCAAAGAGACGTCATTACTAAAACGTCATGGTGACCTCACCCATACAAACATTATTGATGCGTTTTATATTATATCATAAATAATATTGTACAAATAAATAATATAAATAATTTTATGATAAATAATTATATATCATAATATAATTGAATAATTTAAAATTAAAGATAAAATAATATTTAATTATATGATGACATATCATTATTTATATATAAAATTATATATATTGTTTATGAATAATTTAAATTTTATACTAAAAATTATTAGACTTATTTATTATTATGGTCAAAAGACTTATTCTCAAACGAAGTTTAATGTATTTCAAAACTTTCATATATAAGATTTTAAAAACTCAAATATTTATTATTTCATTAAAATTCTCAAACAAAATTAAAGGTAAAATTATTATTTTACAAAAAAATAAAAAAAAGCTGCAATCTCATTTACCTTTTTAATTTAAAAAATTAATAATTTTTCTCATCTAAAAGTTTAAAAAGTTATCAATTTCTCATAGTTTTTTTTTCTGACAATTTACCTCTTATATTACATGTTATATCAACATTGATAATAGAAAATTATCAAATTTTTTTATTATTTAATAGATCAAACAAAATAATATCAATAATAAAAAAAATTATCAAAATAATATTTTGATACTTAAACAAACGCCCCTCACTCTTATCTTGAATTGCCACTTATTTTCAATTTGTTTATTTTTATTTTTTATAATTATTTATGTTCTCATTTCTGAATTAAAAAAAATATATTAATAGGCTAATCTCATTTTTATGTGATTGAATACAAATATAAATTTTTTTGATTTAAACTTTGAATAAGTATAGTGAACAAGAAAATATAACTGGAGAACAATTCAAACTTCTTCTTGCTATATTTTATCTGCAAGACAAAACTTGGCTTATGTAGCCATTACAAGGGAAGTCTAAAAAACTAAATTCAAAACAATATTAAATATAACATTACATTTTTCAGATAATTCAATTTAATTAAAAGACTATTGATTCTTTCAGAATATTAAACTTTGACTAATTGAAACTTTTTGACCAATGCAATTTGGTTTAGAGTTCAACATAACTTTGGTATCTAATTAATTAAGCTTAAGTTTTCCAGACGAAGAAGAGTGGAAATTTTGTCCAAATAGTCGTCTCCTTCACTTTACTCTCTTTATTCCTTTTTCCTTCACAAATAATTGGACACGTCCATATATTGCCCAAACAACCATTAAACTAAGACAAATTAATATTATATAAGGTTTCTTAACTGAGAAGTGAATCTAAACAGTTAGCCAAAATGATCCCAAAGAATGAGCTGTTAAACTTGAAATTTCATAACTCCTTCAATGCCCTAATATTTTCCTTATTTACCTCCAGTTTCATGTCCTGGTTCCGCTATAACATTTGTTTTTGCAAGGCAGCTGGGTTTGCTTCAGGTAACTTCTGCCATCAAATCGTCATTTTTTTAGTTATAGTTTTTAATTCAAGTAGTTGCATTTTTAATAGTTTAGTGGTTGTGCAGTTATGATTTTTATCATTAAAATTTAAATATAATTAAATAACAATGCTTGCAGTTTAATCATAAAGATAATTCTGTGAGTCGTTCTGTAACTGTAACCTGTTCTCTCTTTTTTTTTTTTTCAAAAAACTTAAAGTCGAATGAGGTTTAGTCATGACTGATTCCACTCATTTAACGGTTTTTTGATTTCAAGGCTTGGTGTTCAGCTACAAGTTTGTGGACTTGGCTGTACTGCAAGTCTTAATAACGTACTTCATAAACTCGAGCAATTATAATCTCAGGAAAGCTGCAGCATTTGTGAATATTCAGGAGGGGCTATCAGCTTCACTTGAATTCATCTACAATAAATATGTTTTTCTGAGTCACCTCAAACTCATCATATGTTCAGCGGTCTCCTTCATTTGTGTAAGTAAATATGTTTAATTTCCATTAGTTAATCCAGAATCAAGAAACCAAAAATTGTTGAATTGTTTTCTGCAGGGATTGTTGTTTCTGTACTTTCCAGAGTCAAAGACTGACATATTCAACATAATTGGAGTGGTTCTGTTAGCAGTGGGTGAACCCGGATTGAAGACTTTCTTGATGGCATTTTTTGCTGATCAGCTGAGAGCCCAGGAACAGAAACCATACGTAAATGAGGATCGAGTGCAGGCTCGAAGGAGGATGTGGTGGCTTGTTGCCTGGTTTTGCAGTGCAGCAGCCGTATTCTTTGTGTACAACGCCTCATGCCCAGAAACTTTCATTATTTCAGCATTAATCATGGGGAGCACTCTGATCTTGTTCTTATCGGGTATCGATGTTTATCATTGCAAAGAATCAGCTGGCCGTGGCAGGCGATTATCTATTTTCTCTGTTGTCAAGGCCTCCATACTGAAATGGAGGCTCGATGATCCCACTTCCCCAAATCAGTTCTTTGGTAATGATGGAAATCAATTATGTTTGTCTCCTCGAATCAAATTCCTCAGGTATATCTTTTGTCTCCATTCTTTTTTGGTAAACGTTGTCGGTTGAACTAGATATGAAGTGTGAACATGAATAACATTACAAAATTCCTGAACTGCAGAAGGCTAGACAAATCTGCCATTGTAGAGTCCTCCAATCTTAGCCCAGAAGAACAACGAAACGCGGGAAGGCTTTGCACTGTGAGAGAGGTAAAGGAGATCAAACTTCTCTTTAAAATGATTCCCCTGTGGATCAACTTCGTTGTTTTGGGTTTGTTAGTGTCAACGGGGGATACCTTTTTCCCTGAGCAGGGAAACAACCTGAATGATGATGCAGATTTATGTACTGTTTTGCTTATAATTCGATCCATTTCGCCAATAATTCTGGGCTTTCTGTTGAAGTTAGTTGTTCGTAACTGGGATACAAAAACTAAGAAACAAGCTCAAATTTTGAAAATTTGGGCTGGAATGATGCTCTCTGTCTTCTGCTGTGCTGTTGCCTGGCGCGTTGAAGTTCACCGGTTGAATATAGTCAACAAAGAAGGATTACAATATAAGCCTGATGACGTGATTCCGATGAGCATCTTCTGGCTAGCTCCACAGTTCATCCTTTTAGGTCTTACGCAAGCCCTTGCCTCTGATGGGTTGAATGAATTTGTGACTTATGAGTTCCCAGAATCGACGCAGAAATACGTAAAATCAATCAATGAGTTTGTCATCGGGATCGGAAGCTTCCTTAACATATTATGTGTCCATGCAAATGGAAGCCTTTTCTCTGACACTTTGAACCTTAGTCGCCTGGACAAGTACTACAAGACATTGACAGTGGTTAGTTTCATCAATTTTTGCAGCTGTTTCTTATTCATTTCAACTATTTATGCAAGCAATGAAGGCAGGGTAGCAGTAGATGAGTTCTTACAAACATCTGATGCTGCTGATGCAGTTTGATCAGAACTTTATTAGCTAATTATGTTTTATTCATTCATTTTTGGTTGATTAATTTGGTCTTGTAACTTAGTTTACATGCGCGAATGATGTCTGTTTAAGTTCTAAATTTTCATTTATTAACTGATCTTAGCATTTATTTTTTTATGTAACAAAAATTGCATCAGTTTGATGAACAAATTTTTATTTCATTTTGTTTTGAGATTAGTGGAACTCTGCAGTAATTATGGTAGGCTCTACGAGTTGATGCTTTGTCTGTCTTCCGATATGGGTAATGAGGGAGTAAATAACATTTTTCCATCCAAGATTTGGTCTAAAAACACTGTTTTATTCATAGTTTACATAAATAATATTTTTTTACTAATTTTAATAATAAAAACAACAACAAATTTCTATTAAACTCAATTATTTTAAATATAACAATTTAATCTTTAAAAAACACTATTGCATTTTATTTAATTCTTGGGGAGTAAAAGCACCTAAAAACCCTTTAAAATTTTCCAATAACTCCAAAAATTTTTAAAGAGTCAAGATATTTTTAAAAATTATAATTTATCTTCTAATATATGATTATATGAGAAATACACCTCTTTCTGTTAAAAAAGAAGAAAAACAGATGAGAATGAAAAAGAAAAAAATAAGTGATATATAATTTAGATATTTAAAAAATTATTTTTAAAATTTGTTAATTTAGGATTATATGATAATTTTGAATAATAAAATAGTAGAAATAAAATAGTAATTTCACTCTTTTATACTATTAACCAAGTTTAATTTTGGGTAAAACATAGCTATTTATACTTAATATTTGGGTAAAAAAATATTCAAATCATATATTAATTTTAAAGTCTTAATCTTCCAAAATTAAACTTTGCTTTCCCATAAATTTTTTCTAAATTTTTTTATGCAGGATTGGATGAAACTTCTTGTTTAATTATAGACTTATCGTCATGGATACTAATTTTTTTTCTCTAATTATAGACTTTTGTAATTAAAATTAGACAATTACCTTTGAACATATTTGTGGATGTTATATTAGTATTATTGAATTTTTTAGTTTGATTTTTATTAGACAGATATAAAAAGAAGATAATTTAGAAAAATTAATTTTGACCCAAACAACACCGCAAAAATTGCTCACCACTAAATAATATATTTTTCTTGTTTAATTTTTATTATTTCTCTTTATTAGGTTTTGGATATTACATAAATAATTTGTAATTAGTTTATATTATCTAATGATTTGTAATTAGTTTATCCTATTAATAATTTTTTTCGACTTTGATGTCTATCAATAAAAATTAGTGAGTTCGCAAGTGGTGCTTTCACAATTAATAAAACATGTGATAATGTTCTAGGGAGTGTTTGATATGGATAATGTTTTATTAGCAAAATTAAAAATTATTTTAAAAAATAAATTACTCTAATCAAGATTATTGAATATAAATTATTACTATATTTAATAAAATTTAGTGAAAATGATATATGCAAATAATTATTATATTTGGTCATAGATAATAAAAGAATACTAGTATATTATTTTACTTAAAAACTCTTATATAAAATTATTTTAAAATATTTTTATGTTATTAGTTATATTAATTAAAAATAATATTATTTTTATTCTAAAAAACTTAATAAATAAGGATATAGTTATAATAAAATTTAGAATACTTAAAATAATATAATATAAGTAATAAAAGATCGATTAATAAAATTTGTTAAATTTTTTTTTAACAATTATCTAAGTTATCAATTTTGATTAAAAGGAATTTTCTTAGTGTTAACATATTAATATCATTTTTGTGTATTAGAATACAAATTTGATTTTTTTTAAATTTAATTTTTGAATAAGAGAAAAATACTTTAATTTTTTTAATAAAACAGTTTGTTACGTTACCTCTAAATGTTATTATCTCATTTAATAACCTATATTAATGTTTGAAAGTTACACCGTCAACTACGTCATTCAAACGGCAAGGAAAACAAAGTTGCAAACGTACGTAAAACCTTCTTCTTGGTAGAATAATGTGTAAGTCCGCACACCAAATTTGACTTCACTCAATTCATGGAAATTAAGTGCATGAATCGGACGAGTAGTTTCAATCATCTGAATTAGAATATTCTTTATGTCCCTTTTCAAAATGTGAACACAAAGAAATATGACCCAATAATTGAATAAATAAATAAATATAGAGACTCTCTATTAGGGGGAGAGACTTCGAATCTAAACAACAATGGAGGAATTGAAGTTACATAGCGTTTGGTCAAGCGGTTATGGCTACAGAGTGATATGTGCACTGAAACTGAAGGGGGTTGACTACGAGTACATAGAAGAAGATCTTTCTAACAAGAGTGAATTGCTCTTGGAGTACAACCCTGTTTACAAGAAAATCCCAGTTCTTGTTCATGGAGGAAAACCAATCGCCGAGTCCCTTGTCATCCTTGAATATATTGAAGAAACATGGCCTCAGAATCCATTGCTGCCAACCGATGCTTATGAGAAAGCCATAGCTCGCTTCTGGATTCAATATGGAGAAGACAAGGTAATTTAACTCACCTCTCTTTTTGTTTTTTATTATAATTTATTTGCATTAAAATCAAGTTGCCAAAAAACTTGCTCTAATAGTTTATTTTGACACATTGCTAGTATTCTTGTGTCACTAAAGATAACAATGGGATAGATAGAGATTAAATACTTTAATACCCGTTTTCGTTCCTATAAGAAAAAATCTATTCTCTTCTTCATCCCATTCCTAAATACAAGGATGACGGAGAATCTCTATTGTACACCCCCTTCTCCCCTCCCCACTCCCCTCAAAGGAAAAATTCTCTTCCCTTCCTCTCCTTCGCTAGAAAGTTTGTGGAGTGTATATAAAAGGGGATGACATGGGGAAGAGATGAGCCAAAGATGGGATGGTTTGGGGATATATTTATCCCTATACCATCATTGTATTTATTAAAGAATCTCTTTCCCCTTCAGAGAGGGGTGGATTGGAGACCCAATTTCATGGACTGAATTACTATCTCTTTCTGTAACTAATTCAAATGCTGAAACTAAACAATCATATGGGAATTGGAACCAGCATACTATTCTCTTCTCAGTTTTCCGAAGCAGTGGAGCGGAGCAAGAGAAGGCAGCAGAAGAAGTATTGGAAGTGCTAAAAGTCTTGGAAGAACAAGGCCTTGGAGAAAAAAAATTCTTCGGTGGGGATTCCATTAATCTGGTTGACATTACATATGGCTGGCTGCCTCTCTGGTTTGAGACGATTCAACAAGTGATTGGAATAAAATTGCTGGAACCAAACAGTTTCCCCCGGTTGCATGCCTGGCTTAACAATTTCAAGGAAGTTCCTGTCATCAAACAAAATCTTCCTGATCCTGACAAACTCTTGGCTTATATTAACAACAAAAGGAAGAAGTTTGTTGCAGAACAAACCCATTGATGTTGCAGACTTATGAAGATTTATATTTCTAAATATTGTAGGACTTTCGTATTCTTATTATTTTGGTTTGCATTTGTCTGCACTCCTTGGTTGTTATCTTTACAGATGCCTGAAAGCAAAAAGGATAATTTTCTCGATGGACTTTTCTATTGGGATCAGGGGATAGTAAAACTGAATAACATAGGGTTAAGTCACATGATTGATTTTTCAGAAAATTTTCTGCCCGTGGGCAAACATTATTGTTGTTTTCAATTTGATAAAACCGGATGAACGTGGGTATGTTATAATCGATTTTGTTGAATGTCTCTTGCACTCTTTAAATAAAACCTAACTTATAATGATGTAAGTGTAAATTTTGAGTTTACTAGTTTAATAAATTATTATAAATAGAGATTATGTCTCATTTCCCAAAACAATTACAATAAATTATTCGTTAAAATATTACCTTTTGAGAGTGTATGGAGAAAGCAAACTAGTTTTATTATGGGAGAAGGACTATTTCCCACCCAACTTTTGATGCGTTTTCAAATTACCACCCACGGCAGATGAAAATCCAGTTTTCCCACCCGTGAGCTGTTAAAATGGATGATTTCTGTTTGCATAAGGGTAAAATGTCTATTTTACCCTTGTTAGATGAAATGACAAAAATACCCTTCAATTTAATTTCCCAAAATTGATGTGAGAGTTTTACCATTCACCCCCCTTAGGTTTTAGAAACTAACATTTTCATCTTACCTAAAGTTTTTAAACTTTAAAAACTAACATTTTCACCCTCAAACCTAGGGTTTCCATATTTTTCAAAATACAGCCGCCCCCCATAACTTTCAAAATTGGCATTTCACCCCCCATTCTTCAACTTCATCTCCCGACGTCTTCTTCGGCGTCGTGACCGGCCTCCTCCTTCTCCTGGTGCGATGGCGGTGGTGCGACGAAGAGACGGAGATCTCTTCGTCGCTCGTCGTCCAGATCTGGGAGATCGGTTTCAAACTTCGTTCATCGTCCAGATCTAGGAGATCGCTCGACGAAGGTCTTTCTTCTTCTCTCTTCGTCGCTCGTTGCATCTGGAAGACTCGACGACGAAGGATGACTCGTCTGTTCTTCCAGATCTGGACGACGCTTCGTTGTCCAGATCTGGGCGACGAAGGGTCGTCCTTCGTCGTCCTTTGTAGTCGGAGATGGGAGATCGATCGAATACGTCGGCCGTCGATGGTGGCTGGAGAAGGAAGCAAACCCTAAGGGTGAAATCTAAACTTTTCAAACTTTGAGGATGGGTTAGTTATTAGTTTTTAAAACCTGGAGGGGGGAAACGGTAAAATTTTAAAGTTTTAAGGTTTTAAATAGCAAATGACGATTTTGCCCCTGTCCCTAACTGAAAAATTGGATGGCAGTTTGATCACGGGTGAGAAAACTGGATTTTCATCTGTCGTGGGTGGCAATTTGAGAACGCATCAAAAGTTGGGTGGGAAATAGTCCTTCTCCCTTTTATTATATCGATAGTTGAATATAATACATTAGATTTATTCTACATCAATTATAATGCATTAGATTTGTCTGAATCTCTAAATTTTCTAGTTGTATGTATTTTATACCTTGCATATATATAAGACTTTGTTATGGATTAATTGCTTAATTGTATGAATGTTATCTATGAATTTATATAATTAATCTAATATGATTATGATGTAGATGGAGGTAACCTTCAAATTTTCACATAATATTACTTCTTTTTTTTTTTTTTTTTTTCTGGTCTTGGATTAATCAAGTAAGGATATGGAATCTAACCATACAAACAAGCTGAATAATTGCAAATTTGCTTGGCCCAGAAGAAACAACTTGATCTTAATTGCAATACGATTGCAAATTTCCTTGGCCCAAAACAAAACATATTAAAATGGTCTTTAATTATCTTGTCAATCTCATTTAACTTAAAGCTCATTTAGCCGCAGAGTGATATGGGCACTGAAATTGAAGGGTGTTGAATACGAGCACATAGAAGAAAACTTACCATTCAAGTCTGAGTTGCTGTTGAAGTACAATCCTATCTCCCTCCCAGTCTCTCTCGTCCCTCTCCCTGTCCCTCTCCCTGGCTAGCTTTGTCATACATAAAAATAAAATCGTTTTTGTTTGAGACAAAGACAAAATCATCTTTGTTTTAAACGAATGCCTTCGTTCATTAATTAATTAATTAACATTTAAGCATTTCCCCAAGGGCTCGGGAACAAACCTTCTTCATTGTAGAAAAATTTGTTCACCTGCTTGAAGGGCTTTTAACTTGATTGTGTGTACCTTTGAAATTATGTCAAATAAACCATTCAACTTCTTCTGAAGAAGCTATGTGGATTGAAAATTGATGCTTCCAGACAGAACACCAGTGAGAATAATTTATTGGAACTACTATTAAGAAACTTGTTTAATTTATTGGAGCCATTATTTTGGGAGGGGGGGGGGGGGGGGGGGGGGGGGGGGGGTGTTGGGGGCGGGAAACATATATATATATAACATATTTTGATCATTTCTTGGGAGATACTATTGAAGATGACATCAGAAAATAAAAAATAAATTTTAGAGGAGGCAAATGCTACTTTTTAAAATTTGATAGGGGAGAAAATTATTAGTTTTTTAAGTTTAGGAAAAAAAATAAGATAAAATTTTAGTTTTTTTAATATTATTAATAAAATAATGATTTTATCATTAAAACTATCAAATTTAATAATTAATGAGTGAATATTTGGGTTTTTAAAAAATAAAATGTGAGAACTTACAAAAAAGAATAAACTTTGGGTGGGAATATCTCGTTTGGCCTAACTATTTTATTTAAAAAAATTTCCTCATTTTATGTGCTATCATGTAAATATAAATGCAGTTTTTCTCTTATTCTTTTTCTCCATTGCTTGTTAAATGAAAATCAAGTTTTCGACTAAAATGGACCTGCATCATTGGCCCATTTTCCCAACGGCAGTCTGCAAAAAGCCCACAGGTTGGCGCCCAAAAGTAAGGCTGGAAGTTACCTGAAGCATTTCCCTGTTACTTGATTATAACTACAAACAGATCTTCAACATCTCTACCAAAACTCTGTATAAAACTTTGGTTGTTGAAGAACGGATCAGATAAATATCTAACAAGTCCGATGTGACCTCAGCTGAGTTGGGCTGAAATTTTTTCTAAATTTTTTATGCAAGATCCGATGAAACATCGTGATTAATTATAGACTTATCCTCGTAGATACTAATTTTCTTTCTCTAATTATAGGGTTTTATAATTTAAATTAGACAATTATCTTTGAACATATTTATGGATGTTATACTAGTGTTATTAAATTTTTTAGTTTGTTTTTTGTTAGACAGATATAAAAAGAAGATAATTTAGAAAAATTAGTTTTGATCCAAAAAAACACCATAAAAGTTGCTCACTATAAAATAACATCTTTTTCTTGTTTAATTTTTATTATTTCTCTTTGCTAGGATTTGGATATTACATAAATAATTTGTAATTAGTTTACATTATCTAATAATTTGTAATTAGTTCATCCTATTAATAATTTTTCTCGACTTTGATGTCTATCAATAAAAATTAGTAGGTTTGCAAGCCGTGCTTTCACAATTAATAAAGCATGTGATAATGTTTTAGGGAGTGTTTGATATGGATAATGTTTATTAGCAAAATTAAATATTATTTTAAAAAATAAATTACTCTTATGAAAATTATTGAATATAAATTATTACTATATTTAATAAAATTTAGTGAAAATGATATATAAAAATAATTATTATATTTGGTTATAGATAATAAAATAATATTAATATATTATTTTACTTAAAAACTCTTAAATATAATTATTCTAAAATATTTTTTATGTTATTCGTTATATTAATTGAAAATAATATTATTCTTATTCTAAAAAACTTAATAAATATGATATAATTATAATAAAATTTAAAATACTTAAAATAATATATTATAAGTAATAAAAAATAAATTAATAAAGTTTGTTAGATTTGTTTTAATAATTATCTAAATTATGAATTTTGATTAAAAGAAATTTTCTTAGTGTTAATATATTAATATCAATTTTGTATACTAGAATATAAATTTGATTTTTTTAATTTAATCTTTGAATAAGAAAAGAAAAAACTTTAATTTTTTTAATAAAAAAAGTTTGTTACGTTACCTCTAAATGTTATTATCTCATTTAATAACCTATATTGTCAACTACGTCATTCAAACGGCAAAGAAAACAAAGGTGTAAACGTAGATAAAACCTTCTTCATGGTAGAATAATTTGCAAGTCCGCACACCAAATTTGACTTCACTCAATTCATGGAAATTAAGTGCTAGAATCGGAGAAGTAGTTTCAATCATCTGAATTAGAATAGTCTTTCTGTCCCTTTTCAAAATGTGAACACAAAGAAAAACGACCCAATAATTGAATAAATAAATATATAAAGAGACTCTTTATTAGGGGGAGAGACTTCGAATCTAAACAACAATGGAGGAATTGAAGTTACATGGCTTTTGGTCAAGCGGTTATGCCTACAGAGTGATATGGGCACTGAAACTGAAGGGGGTTGACTACGAGTACATAGAAGAAGATCTTTCTAACAAGAGTGAATTGCTCTTGGAGTACAACCCCGTTTACAAGAAAATCCCAGTTCTTGTTCATGGAGGAAAACCAATCGCTGAGTCCCTTGTCATCCTTGAATATATTGAAGAAACATGGCCTCAGAATCCATTGCTGCCAACCGATGCTTACGAGAAAGCCATAGCTCGCTTCTGGATTCAATATGGAGCAGACAAGGTAATTTAACTCACCTCTCTTTTTGTTTTTTATTATAATTCATTTGCATTAAAATCAAGTTGCCAAAAAACTTGCTCTAATAGTTTATTTTGACACATAGCTAGTATTCTTGTGTCACTAAAGATAACAATGGGATAGATAGAGATTAAATATTTTAATATTTGTTTTCGTCCCTACAAAACAAACTTATTCTATTCTTCATCTCATCCCTAAATATAAGGATGAGGGAGAATCTCCGTCGTATACCCCCTTCCCCCCTCCCCGCCCCCCTCAAAGAAAAAATTCTCTTCCCTTTCTCTCCTTCGCTAGAAAGTTTATGGAGTGTATATAAAAGGGGATGACATGGGAAAGAGATGAGCCAAAGAAGGGATGGTTTGGGGATATATTTATCCCTATACCATCATTATATTTATTAAAGAATCTCTTTCCCCTTCAGCGAGGGGTGGATTGGAGACCCAATTTCATGGACTGAATTACTATCTCTTTCTGTAACTAATTCAAATGCTGAAACTAAACAATCGTATGGGAATTGGAACCAGTATACTATTTTCTTCTCAGTTTTCCGAAGCAGTGGAGCAGAGCAAGGGAAGGCAGCAGAAGAAGTATTGGAAGTGCTAAAAGTCTTGGAAGAACAAGGCCTTGGAGAAAAAAAATTCTTCGGTGGGGATTCCATTAATCTGGTTGACATTGCATATGGCTGGCTGCCTCTCTGGTTTGAGACGATTCAACAAGTGATTGGAATAAAATTGCTGGAACCAACCAGTTTCCCCCGGTTGCATGCCTGGCTTAACAATTTCAAGGAAGTTCCTGTCATCAAACAAAATCTTCCTGATCCTGACAAACTCTTGGCTCATATTAACAACATAAGGAAGAAGTTTGTTGCAGAACAAACCCATTGATGTTGCAGACTTATGAAGATTTATATTTCTAAATATTGTAGGACTTTCTTATTCTTATTATTTTGGTTTGCATTTGTCTGCACTCCTTGGTTGTTATCTTTACAGATGCCTGAAAGCAAAAAGGATAATTTTCTCGATTGACTTTTCTATTGGGATCAGGGGATAGTAAAACTGAATAACTTATGATTGATTTTTCAGAAAATTTTCTGCCCGTGGGCAAACATTGTTGTTGTTTTTAATTTGATAAAACCGGATGAACGTGGGTATGCAATAATCAATTTTGTTGAATGTCTCTTGCACTCTTTAAATAAAACCTAACTAATAATGATGTAAACGTGAATTATTGAGTTTATTGATTCAATAAATTATTATAAATAAAGATTATGTCTCATTTCCCAAAACAACACAATAAATTATTCATTAAAATATTACCATTTTGAGAGTATACAAGGAAAGCAAACTCGTTTTATTATATCGATAATTTAATGTAATACATTAGGTTTATTCTACATCAATTATAATGTATTAGATTTGCCTGAATTTCTAAATTTTCTAATTGTTACCTTGCATATATATAAGATTTTGTTATGGATTAATTGCTTAATTATATGAATGTTAACTATGAATTTATATAATTAATCCAATATGATTATGATGTATATGGAGGTAACCTTCAAATTTTCACATAATATTACTTCTTTTCTTTTTTTTTTGGGTCTTGGATTAATCAAGTATTTTTTTTTGGTCTTGGATTAATCAAGTAAGGATATGGAATCTAACCATACAAACAAGCTGAATAATTGCCACTGTGATAATCCATAGAAACTACTGAATTCAGTGTAGCTGTCGTTTTGTCTAGCCTCATTTCATGTTTTTGGAGGATATATATGGCATCTTGAAGATTGAGGGTTTCAGCACTCGATTCTATTCTAGTTGTTAGGCTTGCTACCACTGCATCATACTTAGAGCCTAACCCATCTAAAATGTGATTAATGATCTCAATGTCACTAACAAACTGCCCTCCAGATTCTAAAATTTCTGCATACCCTTTCATTTTTAATGCATAACTCTCTATGCTTAGATTCTCTTTTTTAGTTGTCTGCAGCAGATTTTTAACATGTAGCATGCGTGTTTTAGAAGCACTTACAAATTCCTTTTCCAAAGTACTCCAAATTTCTGAAGATGCACGACATTTAGAAATTACAGGGAAAATTTCTTCAGAGATAGATGCACATTAATAACGTTTGTTACGTTACCTCTAAATGTTATTTTCTCATTTAATAACGTATATTAATGTTTAAAAGTTACACCGTCAATTACCTCATTAAAACGGCAAAGAAAACAAAGGTGTTAACGTACATAAAACCTTCTTCATGGTAGAATAATGTGCAAGTCCGCACACCAAATTTGACTTCACTAAATTCATGGAAATTAAGTGCAAGAATCGGACGAGTAGTTTCAATCATCCGAATTAGAATAGTTTTTCTGTCCCTTTTCAAAATGTGAACACAAAGAAAAACGACCCAATAATTGAATAAATAAATATATATAGAGACTCTCTATTAGGGGGAGAGACTTCGAATCTAAACAACAATGGAGGAATTGAAGTTACATGGCTCTTGGTCAAGCCGTTATGGCCACAGAGTGATATGGGCACTGAAACTGAAGGGGGTTGACTACGAGTTCATAGAAGAAGATCTTTCTAACAAGAGTGAATTGCTCTTGGAGTACAACCCTGTTTACAAGAAAATCCCAGTTCTTGTTCATGGAGGAAAACCAATCGCTGAGTCCCTTGTCATCCTTGAATATATTGAAGAAACATGGCCTCAGAATCCATTGCTGCCAACCGATGCTTATGAGAAAGCCATAGCTCGCTTCTGGATTCAATATGGAGAAGACAAGGTAATTTAACTCACCTCTCTTTTTGTTTTTTATTATAATTCATTTGCATTAAAATCAAGTTGCCAAAAAACTTGCTCTAATAGTTTATTTTGACACATAGCTAGTATTCTTGTGTCACTAAAGATAACAATGGGATAGATAGAGATTAAATACTTTAATACTCGTTTTCGTCCCTACAAGAGAAACCTATTCTCTTCTTCATCCCCTCCCTAAATACAAGGATGATGGAGAATCTCCATCGTACACCCCCTTCCCCCCTCCCCGCCCCCCTCAAAGAAAAAATTCTCTTCCCTTCCTCTCCTTCGCTAGAAAGTTTATGGAGTGTATATAAAAGGGGATGACATGGGAAAGAGATGAGCCAAAGAAGGGATGGATTGGGGATATATTTATCCCTATACCATCATTGTATTTATTAAAGAATCTCTTTCCCCTTCAGAGAGGGGTGGATTGGAGACCCAATTTCATGGACTGAATTACTATCTCTTTCTGTAACTAATTCAAATGCTGAAACTAAACAATCATATGGGAATTGGAACCAGCAAACTATTTTCTTCTCAGTTTTCCAAAGCAGTGGAGCAGAGCAAGAGAAGGCAGCAGAAGAAGTATTGGAAGTGCTAAAAGTCTTGGAAGAACAAGGCCTTGGAGAAAAAAAATTCTTCGGTGGGGATTCCATTAATCTGGTTGACATTACATATGGCTGGCTGCCTCTCTGGTTTGAGACGATGCAACAAGTGATTGGAATAAAATTGCTGGAACCAACCAGTTTCCCCCGGTTGCATGCCTGGCTTAACAATTTCAAGGAAGTTCCTGTCATCAAACAAAATCTTCCTGATCCTGACAAACTCTTGGCTTATATTAACAACAAAAGGAAGAAGTTTGTGGCAGAACAAACCCATTGATGTTGCAGAGTTTTGAAGATTTATATTTCTAAATATTGTACTGCTTCAGTATTCCTATTATTTTGGTTTGCGTTTGTCTGCACTCCTTGGTCGTCATCTTTACAGATGCCTGAAAGCAAAAAACGAATAATTTTCTTGATTGACTTTTCTATTGGGATCAAGGGATATTAAAACTGAATAACATAGGGTTGAGTCACATGATTGATTTTTCAGAAAATTTTCTGAGCGTGGGTAAACATTATTGTTGTTTTTAATTTGATAAAACCCGAATGAATGTATAATCTAATGAATTATGTTTTGTGGGTATGCTGAAACCAATTTTATTGAATGTTTTATACACTCTATAAATAAACTTATAATGATGCAAGGATAGACCATCAAGTTTATTGGGTTAATGATGAAAAGTCCCAATAAATTATTATAAATAAAGATTATGTTTCATTTTCCAAGATAATACAATAAATTACCTTTTAAAATATTGTTATTTTAGGAGTATATGGAGAAAACAGATTAGTTTTATTATATCGGTAATTAAATATAATAGATTAAGTTTATTTTGCATCAATTATAATGTATTAAATTTGTCTTAATCCTTAAATTTTCTAATTTTATGTATTCTATACCTTGCATATATAAGAATTTGTTATGAATTAATTGATTAATTATATGAATGTTATCTATGAAGTTATATAATTAATCCACCATGATTATGATATATGAAGGTAGCCTTCAAATTTTCACATAATCTTACTTTTTTCCTTTTTCTTTCGGTCTTGGATTAATCGAGTAAAGATATGGAATCTAATCATACAAACAAGCAGAATAATTGCAGATTTGCCTGGCCCAGAAGAAACAAATTGATCTTAATCGAAGTATGATTGCAAATTTCCTTGCCCCAGAAGAAAACATATTAAAATGGTCTTTAATTGTATTGTCAATCTCATTAACTTACTGCCCAAAAATATATATAGACCTTGCATTTGCATCAGTGGTATTACAGATAACAATGGAGGAAGTAAAGCTGCTTGGATTTTGAGGAAGCCCATTTAGCCACAGGGTGATATGGGCACTGAAATGGAGGGTGTTGAATACGACACATAGAAGAAAACTTGCCAAACAAGTCTAAGTTGCTGTTGAAGTACAATCCTATCTACAAGAAAATCCCAGTCCTTGTTCACGGTGGAAAACCAATGGCCGAGTCTCTTGTCATTCTTGAATATATTGAAGAAACATGGCCTCAGAATCCTTTGCGGCCAACCGATGCTTATGAGAAAGCCATAGCTCGCTTTTGGATTAAATATGGTGCAGACAAGGTAATTATTTTAACCCACCAATCTTTTCTTCTTTTGATTGCTTTCATCTAAGTTTCTCTTGAAAACTGTTTATTCATGTTAGATTTAACATGACCAAAGTAGAAGGATGCAAACCTAATGCATAGACTGTAAATTACTAAATAAAAATTCTATCTGACTAGAGCTCCCAAGATTATTTGAAATGGAATAACTGGTTTTCTGTTCTTAAAATTTATTCAAATGACAGTTTTCAATAGGTAAATTTGTATTGTATGGGTTTCGAAAAAGGATTTAACTAATATATAGTATAGTATTGGACTTCATATTAAAAGTCTAATAAACATAAAAATCCATACTAATATTGCTAATTCAGATAATAAATTTTAAGTATATTGAATTTATATTTATTGATTATTTAAATTCATCTGTAAACTATTATTGAATTATTCAATTATCTAATTTTATTAAACTAAAATTATAATTTATGTGAGTTTATATCAAGAAAATTTCTAACAAATGCAAATCAATCTCAAGCTAATAAATTTTGTGGCCATACATGGATCTAGGCACCAGTTTTCCGCTCACTATTCCAAACTACAGAGTCACTATTCCAAACTACAGAGAGAAGGCAGCAAAAGAGGTCTTGGAAGTGCTAAAAGTACTGGAAGACCAAGGCCTTGGAGACAAGAAGTTCTATGGTGGGAATGCCATAAATCTAGTAGACACTGCATATGGCTGGCTGGCTGGCTGGCTCACTGGTTTGAGATGTTTTAAGAAATGACTGGAGTGAAATTGGTAGAACCAACCACTCTGCCCCTGTTACATGCATGGGTTAACAGCTTCAAGCAAGTTTCTCTCATCAAAGAAAATCTTCCTGACGCTTACAAACTCTTGGCTTATATGAAAATGCAAGGGAGAAGCTTGTTGCAATCCAATGAAATAAAATAATCGAAAAGAAGTTTTCAATTAAAAAGGATGAAATAGAAGAAATACTCACTAAGAGAAATATTGATATAGTGTATTTATTAAGAGTATGTTTGATTTGAGTAATATTTTATTATCAAATCAAATATTACACATTTTAAATATACAAATTGAATATACAGGTGATGTATCATTACGTGATTAATTGATTTTCTATTAAAAATAAAATAATATTTAATTATATAATAACATATCATCTATATATCTATTTTATATATTTAAAATATTTACATATAATATTACTCTTAAATCAGAAATCTCTCAATAATTAACGAGCAACCAATGAACCATTAACATTTACTTTGACACAAGAAATATTGTCAAATTGCTCCTTTATTTTAATACCTAAAGCTTAATGGTGGGAAGATTTCTGATATTATGAAAGCGCTACGAAGAAGTTTTGTCATTGTATCATTCTTAAGGGGATAGATAACATTGACTCTTTGTCTATGATAATTTCTTAAATTTCTTTGTAACCCTATAACTTTGAAAGAATGCCTAAACTGTCCCTAAGGTTTTCAAAATTATATATACACATAATGAAGCCTCAAAGTTTAAAAATTGTTTCATTAATACTTTTTTGTCCTAATTTTGCTAGGTTGTCAATTCGGTAAAATATAATTTTAAATTAAAGGTAAAAAATTAATACTTAAATTAATGTTTTGTGTAATATTACTTTTTTTTTTAAATTTTGATTCATGGTAGTTGAGTCGCGTATTTTATTTTATATTAAAAATCTAATTTTTTGTATCGTATATTTAGTATCATATTGTATTATATGATATAACTTTTAAAAAATAAAATAATAAAATATTTAATTAACACATTATTATTTTAAAAAATATCGCAAATATCTTTAAAAATTTAAGATTTTTTATATACATTTCTATAACATATCATATCAGTAATATGTATTGATCATTTTCTCTAAAAAAAGTATATCGATCTGTATCAATAATATGTATTATATTATAGAATATATATCGTATCGTATGATATATTTATTGTATCAATTAATTAGATATATCTTTTGATACGTATCGTTTTTTAGTTATAACATATAATATATAATATAATATAATATAATATTAATGTTTTGACATTTATTTCATCAAGCAAAATATACCAATTGTATAATTTTAAACTTTGAAGGTGTATTTAAAAAAGGTGCAATAATAAATTTACCTACATATCTAGTAGTAATACGGAGAAAAAATTACTGTTTAACTTTCAAAAGAAAAATTGGAAAATTTTGTAAATTAATATAAAATGTTATTTAATTAGGGTTAAAATTGATTTATTTTTAATTTCGTATAAATGTATATATGGAGTGCTGTGATGATGGTCGTCCTAATGAGAAAAAGAAAGACGTTGGGTTGATTTTGGATTCAGCAAACATGGACTCCTGTTTCACATGCATAAAAAATTATGACACCAACAAGAACAGCCCCTACCACCAGTTTATAAATTATAAAAGCCAAAAATTAAAATAAAATAAGACAATCAGAATCCAACTAATAAATACGTAAAAATTGTAATTTTCAAACTGGGGGAGAAACAAAAGAGACAGACAAGAACCGGGATCTCACACAACAACAACTATTACAAATTCAGTTAAATAAATATTTATAATTTTTTCACACACAAATCTCTCTGTTCTCTCCCCGATCAGATCAGGGGCCTTAACCACCTTTGTCTAAAATTATTTTCTGCGCGAGCCGTTTTTTTTTTTGTTTCATTTTTTTGACTGCAAATCTATCTTATTCCTATTGTAATTTCTAGGGTTTTATTTCATTATATTGTTTTATTTTTTTTAATTTCGTTCGATTCCTTCTTATCATATTTTGAGCTGTTATATCTTTCTTCTGGATCAAATGGCGTCGGCTCAGGTGCTGCCGACATCGCGTAAACAAGAGCATTTGGAAGCCGGGAAGCGGAAGGTGCGTTTTATTTTTGTTGTTTTAAAGTTGTAATGATGTTAAAAAAGGAGGCTATTGATTCTGTTAATTGTTGTACCATCAATTTTGCACGAAATATGGAAATCTAGTTGGTTTTGTCTTCAAATTGGCTTGAATTGTGTGCTTTTTGGGATTATCAAGTAGTATTTAATATTGGTGCAGCTTTGATTCTTGTTCTGCATATGATGAAATCATCGTAATTAGCTTTTATATTATTTATCTGAGCATTATTAGTCTTATGGTTAACATTGTTTTGTAATATTTGACATGGTTTTTGGAATTTTGTTTTTATTGGTATAGTTTTGAGTAATTGTCATTGTCACCCTTCTGATCATACTATCGTGTAACCAATCATGAGGTCTTTTACTCCGACTATGCTTCAATTGCTAGATATTGTTATGGGAAACAATCACTAGAAAAGCTAAAGTTGCAGAGTAATTATAAACAAACGTTGTCTGATACTTCAATGTCATACCAATTAAGTATGCAGTAGTAGGTTTCTAATTTTGCAATTTTGGCACTGATTATTCTCTTTTAGCTTTCCCCAGTTCTTCAGTCAAAGAGAATTTTTATTTCCTTTGAGAAGCATAAGTTTAAGTGAATATTAATTATGTTTCTCTGCATTTGCATGCCATCAAGAGGTGTTTCCTCTACTGCAGTTTACTGTAATTAATTATCTTTTGAAGTTGGCATATTCTTTCTTTCCTTCTGCAGCTAGAGGAGTTCCGTAAGAAAAAGGCAGCAGAACGAGCCAAGAAAACTGTTTCTGTTTACCAACCTCTTGCTTCTGATGTTGGCCAACAAGAAAATTGTCACTTAGAAGCTGATAATGTACGAGTCACAGATTCTTATGGAGCTGGTACATCTTATGGACCTGATAAAGCTACCACCAGACCTTCTCCTGTAATGAATAACAAAGACAACAAAGCTATTGAAGTAGCTCCGCAAAGTCAACTTGGATCTTTGAATGATGCACATGACAATTTTTCTTTTTCAGCCAATGATTTTAAATCTTCTTCTGCTGATCTAGCACACACGTATTCAGACAATCAAAAAGTTAAAATAGATGCTTCTTCAGAGTCTGCTGAATCAACAAGTGTTAATAATAACCCGAATTTTGCTCTACGTCTACAGCATCAAGAAAGTCTAGATCATGGCAGTAGTTTTATTAAATCCAATTTTGTAGGAAAAGAAGAAATGCAATTAAAAGAAAGTGAAAGTTCTTTGAAGATCTCTTCAGCTGTCAATTCTATTTTTTCCCATGATTTTGCCACTGAAATGAATCCTCAGAATATTGTCACCACACTTGGTAATGGCCACACATTGCAATCTTCTTTTGAAGGTAAGTTGTGATTTTTGAAAATGTATTTAGAGCGTTTTAATTTAAGCTAGCAAAATTCACATGTTTCTTTCTAATTCTTTAAAACTTTCTTTGGGGAAGCGACTGACTTCCTTTGCACACATTGGCTGCATGTTAGACTCTACTCAACCTACCAACAGCCTGAGAGGGTCTGCCCTTGAAGTTGGGAAAACGTTGCAGGGTGATTCACTGTTTAGTAATCCTTCGATCTTTGATATGGGAGAAAAAAAGATCAGTACATCTACCAGTACTTTGCCTATTGGGCACAGTGTGCCATTTAGAACATCTGAATCTTCAAGTTACAGTTCTAATATCAGAAATTTCTCCGATCACGTGCCCATGTATTCTGGCACAAATGAATTTACTACAAAATCTCGTCCATCTTTCCTTGATTCTCTTAATGTTGCAAGATCTTCATCAGGGACACTTTTTCAACGAACTGAACCAGAAAAGCATTCATTTTGGTCTAATGGTTCACCATTAAACAACACAGATGTTCTGGGATCATCTGTTGTCCAGAAGCCCTCAATGAAGATTGAAACTAGTGGACCTTTTTCAAAGTCAATTGTCCCTAATGTATCAGGTGCATTTGATTATCTAAGCAATTCTTCAGTTTCTGCTAGTAATGGAGCAGATATGTCAAGGCTGCATAGTAATGGAAGCAGCATGGAAATGAGAGATGGATTCTATTCATCCAAACAGAATGAAGATTTTGCTTCACTGGAGCAGGTACCCACACCTTGTGCATGTAGTGCTTTCACTATCATACTTAACATCTGAAAGAAAAATTCAAATTTCTGCTGTTATTCTTTTTGGGGTAACATGCTTGCAAGTAGCTTTAATATTTGTATATTCCTTTAAAATATCCTGTGGCATTAAATGGGCGGGGACGTTGTGCTTTTTTTAAAAATTTTTTAGTTAATAGATGCGCAGAAAATGTCTGGCTTGCATAAGGTGGTACTTTGTACTTGATTCCATGTTCTTTAAAAAAAAAAAAATTGTGTTTTTTGTCATTCTCTGAAAACATTTTAGACATTAGGATTCAGAAGTTATTTTAGTGTACTTAATGTTTAAAAAATAGGCTTTTCAGTGCTTTCTGTTCTTTGGTAAAGACAATATATAATAGTACTTCATGTTAATTAATGTGTCTGACAACCTATGTTTTGTACCAGTTTATTTTTTTAGTGGAAATCACAGAACCATGATAATCAATTTTTCTCCCCTGATTTGAAATTCAACAGTTTTTTCAATTGGAGGTATATAGCCATTCACACTTGTCAGTTTTCATGGACTGAAGAAATTAGTTTCTTTAGAAAGACTGCAGAAATACAAGTTAATACATGTCAGCTAATTAATGTGCTTCCTTAGGCCTAATAGTCTCAGAGGCTGCCTTCCTGCTTTAGACACATTGATGATCAGAGCGGTTTTATTTTCTCCTTGATTTTCATTTATTCATGCTTTGTGGAACAGTTTTCTTATTGTATCTGTTGGGAATCCTTTTGGGGGAAAATTTCTCTATCTCCCTGAAGGAAAAGCTTAAACACGGGAAGCTCTGTGTGGAATATTTCTTTGTTGGCTTTTGAAAATTTGTAGGAGAGGTTTCATACAAATTTAAATATTTAGGGAGGTTTTTTATGAGTGTTGAAACATCTCTATGTATTAGGCAAAAGGTAGCATAGGTCCTTGCACTTTTCCTTTCTTGGAACATGATCACTTCAACAAATTTGTTTCATGAGCTTGTTGTCTCAGAATTATTTTTATCTTTCTTGCATGCAGCATATAGAAGATTTGACACAAGAAAAGTTTTCTCTGCAACGATCTCTTGAGGCTTCACGAGCTTTAGCAGAATCCTTAGCTAGTGAAAATTCATCGCTGACTGATACTTATAATCAACAGGTTGGCTTTTGAACTATGGTACTGATGGCTCTGTTCACAGTTTGTCTTCCAGTGTTTTTTTAAAGTGGTAGAATTACTGTGGGTAATTTTATTATGCATTTTTGTAATACTTTGCATTTTGTTCATGTTGCTGGAAAATGATTCCAGACTATTTAGACTTAATAGGACTTATAGCAGCTTTTAATGTTACTTTTCATACTAATGTTATTTGACAGTATTTCCTTTCTTACATGTTCTTTTACATTATTTTGCATGAATAGTATTGAATTTATTAATTTACGATAGGGTTAGAATGTGTTGTCTTGGAAACTGAGGATACAATGGGTGTCCAAGTTCAAGGGAAGGAGAATTTACTTCTAATTAACAAATTAAAATTTCTATAAGTACCCTAGGATTCAGAGCACTGGTGTCTGTTCATTACTGCTTTGTGAAATTTCTGATAGATCCTTGATCTTGCTCGAACGTATCACATCTGTCTTTTTTATTTATTAATATAATCTATTTATATGATTACTTGCTTGTTATTAACCAGAGAAGTGTTGTCAACCAACTTAAATTTGACATGGAGCAGTTGCAGGAAGAGATCAAGGCCCAACTGGTTAGTTTTTATTATTATTTAGCCGTAGTTTTTTTCATCTTTATGTACACTTAACTTGCCATTGTATTATGTACTTACATATTTGTACATTTTCTGTGTTCGCTAATTATAATGAATATTGTGTGTGCAAACCAGTTTGCATATTGATTGCTTTGTACTGGTTTCTATAATGAATTCGAAGGCTGAAAATCCATTTTATGATGGAATTATAGATATATTCTAAAAATATTGATATTTATGTCATCTAACTTTGCATCGACTTCTTCCCTGTTAAGTTATCGCAGGCAAAAGCTCTTTAGTATGTGAGACATCTTTTAAATGGGTACTTACCCTTGCTACATAAGGAACAAAAAATTCTTTCTCCAATGTTTAAATTTTCTGAGTTAGACTTTCTTTACCTGAGATTTGAATTAAATTTTATCTAACTTTTCATTTGTGGTGGTATTGATTATACTAAATGAAAGAAATGAATATGCAACAATATTTAGTTATTAGGGCTTGGATCCGGATAGTAACTATACAGTCATATTGGTAATCTCGTACTGAATTTTACATTATATATGGATGAGCTAATGGTTAAGTTAATTGGTTGAGCCCTACTTTTCTGGTGAATCATTCAATGAAATTTGGGATCTAGAAATTAATTTGACTATTTGAGATAGCAGTCCTGATGGATCAATGTGTGTGCACCGAAGATTTTTAGTATTATCAATGATGGGATGTTAGGTTTTCTTGGAACAACTTTCATCTGCTAGTGAAAGTATTAGCTTAATTAATGGTTTGCCTTTCATGATCTCCAATGTGCTGTTTTGAGGCTTTAGAGGAATTGAAGGAATATCATTTTGGCTTGGACCATTTTTACTAAAAAATGGCATATGGTTATGTTGCTATGTTATAGATCTTTTACAAAGTTTGTCCTATGTAATAGTTGTGTTAGTTTTACCTAGTTCCTTATGTTTTCTGGTGGTGGACTATCTAAATTTTGTCATGATATTCATCTCTTTTTTTTTTCTTGTTCTTTTTTTTCCTCTCTGTCAAAATTTTAAAGTATCTCATCTTTGCAGGTTGAACTTGAGTCTGTCAAAAAAGAATATGCAAATGCTCGACTAGAACGTAATGCAGCAGACGAGCGTGCCAATATATTGGCTTCTGAAGTAATTGGTTTGGAAGAAAAGGTCATAAGCTTTAATAAGAATAATATATATTTTTTTGTTGTTGATTATATACACAGTTGGCATGTGTGGTCTTTGGCATTGGATACATTTTTGTTTTTCCTTGAAATATCAGTTCATTGTATGATCTTTTTAGGCACTCCGACTCCGGTCAAGTGAGCTAAAGCTGGAGAGGCAGTTGGAGAACTCACAATCTGAAATCTCTTCACACAAGTATGTTTTTTTCTTTTAAAAGAATTTTGTTGAATATAAAGATTTGATAACGTACCATTCATGCATCTATTAACTTATTATTAGTCCTACGTTGTATTTGCGTTCGGAAGCTGTGCCTTATGCATGCATTTTTGTCTAATGCCTTGTCCGAATTTGTTAGTAATCATAATTATTGTTATACTATGAGTAGCATGAAAATTAGAGAATGGTTCTGCAACCTTTGATGGTCATAATACATAATTCTATACTGTAACTAATATTTGTATGAGTTAGGTTATGATAATTTTTTGAGTTAAAGACATTGACCCCTGAGGTATGATGTAATAACAAAAATTATCTTGAGGTTTCTGAAATAACTAAAATTTGTCTGAGATTCTGGAATAACAAAAATCCTCATAAAGTAATTGAACCATTGGTGATTTGTTAAAACTTGTACTATTATAAGTTATTTAATATCTACTGAATAACCCCTGTCCATTTATTTTAACACCTAAAACCCTACCGTAGGGGGATATCTGTTATTTCAGAAACCTCATGATAGGGGGTTAATGTATTAAACTCTAATTTATTTGAGATTGTGGGAATTTTATCACAGTTTATTGAGCTGGTCCATTACTGGTGCTGGTATTCCATGATAGGGTTTGAGATGGGTAATCTGGATCCTCTTCAGAGCTTCTATATGTTTGCTTTAAATGACAGCTCATGTCTTGCACTTGGTATTTAGAGACTTAATATTGAAATGCATTTTGTGTTCCTTCTTTATGATTATTGCCCATGACTCGCAAGTATATGAGTCAATCAAGTAATATAGAAAGATGTCGGTCCCACAGAGATTGGTTGTCGAATACTAGCTTGTTTTGTAGTTTAAATTAGCTAGAGAAATAGAAATGCTATGGATTGGGATTGAATCAAAAATAATAAAATAAAACAACTAACTAAATCGAAATTAACAAAGGAAAATAATTACCTAGCAAATTAAAAGTGAAATACCAATTATAGAGAAGCCTAGGGTTTATGATTACACTATCAATTACTCAAAAATCAGTAACGAATCCAATTAAAATCAATGATAAGATGAATTGTTGATGATTGATTATTCTATTTTACCCAATTCCTCTCTCAAGGTTAATTAGGAGTCTTAAGATTAAAAGCTTACCTACTTTCGTGGTATGTTGTTAATCAAAGCCCATTACTTTCTATGACAATCAAGTTGCCCACAAAAGATTTATATTTATCTCTAAATAAAACCCTAGGTTTAACAAATGCATGAACTAATTAGGTATGTATTTCTCAATATCACACTCCAATCTACAAACAAGCATGACATTGGGCCCTAACACCAAGCAAGAAGTTAAAATCACAATTACTAAATCAAACATTTATCATCATTAATTAAAAATCAAAACCCATTACATAATCCTTGAGAATTTATAGATTCATCATAAACCCTAGCAAAGGAAATTAGCTATTCATGGCTATAAAGTTCAAATTACAAGATAAAGTTGGAGAGAGAGACATTTTGAATCAATAAAAGAAGATAATAAGAGAGATAAGAAAAACTCTAAGGTCTTCAAATCTTGATTCTCTTAGGTCTTCTATCTTTAATCTTGGATCTTCCCTCTTCTACTTGTTTCTTGAAGTTTTCTCTCTCTAAAAATCCTTTGAGCTGCTGTATATTTGGTTCCTCCCATTGGAGAAGACGTAATTTTCTTTTTATACTTGTCACTTAACCCTATTTTCTGTTTTCTCTTTTTTTTTTTTCTTTTATTTACGCCCAGTAATTATGGGCACCAATTATGACCATAAGACTGCCCATAATTACTCTCTGCCTCTTGATGTAAACCCTTCTCATTTGCTTCTTTAAGCTTCCATTTTCACTTTAAAAGGGGTTTGAATGACTCCAAATCATCTACAAATATAATTCAAAGAACAAAATAAGATAAAGCCATCAAGATTAAATAAAACTTAAAGAATTTGACAAAATTGACCAAAATTCACTTTAAAACTATACTATTATAACGCTATTTGTGTGTATTTCATACACACATCAATTATTTTATTCTTTCTTAAGTGACCAAGATGCCTAGTATTTTGAGGAGCTGTTTGATACTGATATGATTTAGAGACCTTTTTAGCTGATCGTGCATTCTTATTGACACTTTCATGCTTCCTGTGACAAATCTAAAAAAAATGAGAGAGAAAACATGAATAACAGTGCAAATTGAAGATATATGATTTGAACTTGCCTAGTGTAAATTTTTAGGATTTGTCTTCCTGAAGGTCTGCTATGGAGAATACTATATGTCCAGAATCTAGTATATGTCTTTTCCATTCTTTTTTAAGGATTTAAACCAACTTCTGCATTCATTTTTTTGTTTTTTTCCTTGTTTTGAATTATTTATTTTGGGTGCTTTGTTTTCATCTTTTCTTAATTTGCGATGTATATGATGTGATTCTTGAAAATGCTAATTTCCAGAATCTAGAGCAAGTTATCTTATTACAACAGGTCATTTTATTTCCATTGAATCTTGCAGAAGGAAAATGTCTAGCCTGGAGAAAGAGCGGCAGGATTTGCAGTCAACTATTGATGCTTTTCAAGAGGGTGAGGATGCTAATATTGAATCAGTATGATACTTAATGTCTGCTTAGAATTATTTGCTTATTTTCTCATTTTAATTTGTATTACACAGAGAAGAAGTTGTTGCAATCTAAGCTTCGGAAAGCTTCTAGTAGTGGGAAATCTATTGATCTTAATAAGAATTCTACCAGTAGGAAAGATATATCAACTTCCACTGAAGATCTAGGTAACGGTTGCTTAGTTTTCTTATTTCTATGTCTTTAAATATCAACATTGGGTTTAATCAACAAGTTTGCTTGTATGGGACAAATCAACTTAACAAGATCATTTTGGTTTAATCATCTTCCTTTTTCAATGTGGAGATTTAGTGCCATGCATGATATACTTTGCACCCAGTCATGTAGGTTTTAACATCAGATGTGCTAGCTGTATCTTCTTTTTATTTTTTGTTGCAATGCACTGCAAAAGTGGAATGGATTTCCTGTAATAAAATTTAGAATTGATGGGGAACCAGCCAATTATTCCACCAAAAACGGCAAACAACACAACAAATTAACAATCAAAAACAGTTTATTAATAAAAGGGGATTACAATAGAATAAACTGACAACTCGAGGAGTTGATGCCTTCCAATTCCAGCTATCCAAACTGTCAGAAACCTCCCTAAGCATCCCTAAGGCTGCCCCAGGTAAGCTGTCAAAATTCCAATTTTTTTCTTCCCTTTTTCCTTACCGCCACTGCCCCTTTTGTTCTTCTCATATTTAATATTTTATTCCAATTCAAACTCTATGAAAATTCATAATTCCCTATAATTAATTCAATCATTTCCTAATCTTTCATTATTCAAATATTATTCAATTCCGTTATTTTGATGATTCAAATATTATCCTAATTGTTTAATTTCAATTGTTATCTTAATCTATCCTAATCCTAGTATTACCCACCCTTTAAATAAGCACCTTATCCTTTTTTTAGTGTCCTGAATAGTTTTATCCAGATTTTTTTTCTTTTTTTTTTAAGTTTTTTCTTTCTCTTCTTTTCTTTGATGCTTCTTCCACTTTGCAACATGATTTCCACCAAGCCCCAATTCACCATTTTCTGGCCATCTTCCCCATTTTCAACCACTTCTTAGCTCTGGGTCATCTTCTTGGCATCAATTCGCCTTCCCTTGCCTTCCACCTTTCCAATCCAACCCTCCTTTGCTTGATCCAAGCTTTGTTGCGACATTTTGTTTTCTGACAAACTTTTCTAGTGACGACTTTTCTTTCCAGCACCATATCTTGTTGAATTTCCTTCTCCCTTGTCAGATCTCACCTATCTGATACCATTCAATGAGGAACCTACCTATTATTCCACCAAATACGACAAGGAACAAAACACATTAATAGACAAAAACATTTCATTGATAAAAAATGATTACATTAGGATAGCCTAACAATTTGAGGAGTTGAGGCCTCCCAATTTTGGCCATTAGAGTCATCAGAAACCTCTATAATCAGCCTTAAGGCTATCATAGATAAGCTACCCAAAAATCTAATTTTTATTTATTTTTACCTTCTCTTCCCTTTAAGCTTTGTCCAGTTTATGACTCAGCCATAATTTATCATCTTCCGGCCATGTTCCTCATTTTTGGGCACTTCCCAACACTGGATCATCTTCGCGGAATCGATTTGCCTGCCCTTGCCTCCCACCTTTCTAGTCCAACCCTCCTTTGTTTGATCCAAGCTTTGCTACAACTTTTTGTTTTCCAACAAACCTTTTCGGTTATGGCTTATCTTTCCTCATTTTGTATGATCTTTTCCTTATGAGTTGGTTTACTTCTAAGGTGTTATTTTATTTGTTTATTTCTTTTTGTTTATCTGCTGGGTGCTAAACTAATTTCTTTTTTTCTTTTTTTTTTTTTTATGTGGGAAATGCAGATACCGCTGTGGACCACTCCAAATGGGAGATGCATGATGCTGTTTCTCATACTGGAACTGGTATGTCCAGTTCATTGTTGCTACCTGAAAATGGGCAATTAGAACTTGAAGTTTTAGCTGTCAATATTCCATCTGATCAGATGAGAATGATACAGAATATCAATGCACTAATTTCTGAGGTAACAATTGTTTTAATGTCTGTAAATTATATTCTTGTTGATCATTACTGTTTCCAGTTTTTTCACCTGATTTTTTCATTTTGTTATCATGTTTTGTGGAAGTTGAAGTAGATTGCTGAATTTTGTTATCATTTTTCGTGGAAGTTGAAGTAGATCACTGAAGTTTACTAATTAAAATCTCAAATGGATTTTTCTCATTGCAGTTAGTGTTGGAGAAGGAAGAGTTGATGCAAGCTTTATCATCTGAGTTATCTCAAAGTTCTAAGTTGAAGGTACTTTTAACATGTACCAAATTATATATTGTGCTGTTAGCACTTTTGTGTTTCAAGTTGTTAACAACTTTCTTTTAGGCTCCTCAAAGAAAATTTAATTTGAATGTTGTGATTTCTGTCATAGTTTATTTATTTTTTAACCTGTTAAAATCTTGAAGCCTTGGTCGTATCGTGATTTTAGTCAACATTATAGTCCAGGTGAACATAGCTATGCTTTAGAATGCTTGTCATTAGGTTCAGGCATATACAGTACATATTTGGATGCCAGAATAATGTAAGTTAATATATGAAAGATTAGAATTCGAAGATATTTATAGTTACTTAGAAGTTCATGATCATCACGATATTTAGATGGAGGTAACCTTAAATCATATTCTGGAATAATATCTTGGTGTAGGCTTATTATCAGATAATATCTCTTGACTACTTGTGTTATACTCCTTTCATTTTCCTTGATTTGTTGGGCTCAAATTGGCCATGTACTCAATGGAAAGAAAAGTTGCTAGGGGCAAGGAACCACCTAGGGTGCAACTTTTGGACTGACCATTATAATCAGTTTTTATCTGTGTTCACCTTGATTTTGATTGAGGCAGTTAAATGCATATTTTCTTCCAAGATTTTGAGCTAATTATTGTCCCATCTTGAACTTTCACAAATGAGTTACACTTTTGTTGACTTCTTTTTTTCCGATAATTAATTAATTAGAGGATTTCACAAACGTGATAAAGGCTAGTTTTTTCCAATGACTAATTGTCTCATATTTGTATTGTATCTTATTGTGATTCTTTCCTCATTTGTTTTTAATGTTTGAAGGATTTGAATGAGGAGTTGTCTCGAAAACTTGAAGCTCAAACTCAAAGACTAGAGCTTCTGACTGCTCAAAGTATGACCAATGCGAATACTTCTATCAGACAACCTGAGTCTCACATTGTGCATGACAATACTCCTTATGCAGATGAGGGAGATGAGGTGCTTTCTTTTTTTCATCACACATAGTAACCCATAGATGTCTATCTAGAAATGCAAACATCTCTTTTCTGGTTGATGTTGGGCCATAGACAAGTTTTCAGATTCAATGTGTTAGAGATTGAATTCATTTTCAACATATGGTTTTTTCTTATTAGAACACTCTTGTTTTTATTATTCCCATCAGGTTGTAGAAAGGGTCTTGGGATGGATTATGAAGCTCTTCCCTGGTGGACCATCAAGACGAAGAACCAGCAAGCTTCTTTGATACGTGTCCAGATAGTTTGTCAACTCTTGCCTCTAGTTCTCATTACCCTACCATGTTTTGGCAATTCGAAGGAGGCCGTAATTTGTAAAAAGTGAGTAGTTTATACAACCAAATTCTTTTTTTTCTAAAATGGAAGAAAAGTGAGCTTGTCTTGATAGGGCTTCCCATTGATTTGAAATTCCTGTTGTCATTACTTTTTCAAGAAAACAATAAAGACAGTCCCTTGTGGCCAAGAACGTGTCATGTTTTAAATTTTAAAGGGAACTTTGTCAGATGTGTAGAGAAAAATCAGCTGGTGGTATAGAGACACAGATAGATTGTAGTGTGCATTTGTTTCTTTGCCCAAATTTTTGTTGTCGAACTTTAGGGCTTAAGCCCTTGAAATTTGAAGAATGATTTTTGCATTTCAATGGTATTTGTTTCCAAACTCATTTGTCCACTACATTCGGCAATACACCGCTTTGATATTTGTTCCCGTGAGCCATGACCCCCTTATCTCAGCAAGTCATCCCCACACTATCAATCCTACAATCTACCTTCCTGACAAACTCATTCATCCTCAAAATTTTTCCCTTGCGTTACAGCTTGTTCGACATCAATAGTCAGACACAATGGTGGGAAGTTACACTACCAGCCTTACTGCCCTGACCAAACCGAACAACACTCTTGACTCCACCAACGCCAACATTGAAAAGCTCCATAAAATCTTTGCCAGCGAGTTGGTCCATGTGTTTTTCACCAACCCCACCATCAACCTTGAGAAGAATGTTATCGATGAAATCTCTATGTCCTCTATGCCACAGTCGAACATGACAAATTTCTTAAACATCTTTACCAGTACTAAGAGATTGGCTACGATTAACGACATAACGAAGAAGTTTGAGTCAACAGTGAAATCATTGCATATATCTCAAAATTGTAGAAAATTTGAATATCATGTATAAAATATTAAAATAAGGTTTATAAAAGTTTTTTTCTCAATTTTTTAAAGTCACAAGATAATAAAATTACTACTGATTTAAGTGTACTTCTGATAAAAAAAGAAATGAGATGTCAAATATAAGCATACTAATTCAAGACTCCCGACTTACTGATTAAGTTGTTGCTTTAAAAAAAAAAAGAAAAGAAAAATCCTTCAGACGTTATCTTGTATATATAAAAGATGTGGTGCAAATGAAGCCATTCTTCAAACTTGAGTTTCTTCACCAATCACCATGACATCTTTCATTTCTAATTTCTCTCCCCTTGGTACCGTTTGTTGTTCTTCATCTCCCTCAAAGCAGCCGAGAGAAGACTGGAGGAAACGCTCCAAGCCCATTCCTCCCGGTGGCACTTATCCTGCCAAAGATCATTGCAGGTTCTAAACTTTTCATTTATCATTCCATCTAACCTTTGTTTTCATTAATAAGTTTATTTGTTTATTATATATACGCATGGAGCAGTCGATGCGGGCTCTGTGATACTTACTACATTGCCCATGTGAAGAATGCCTGTGCTTTCTTGGGAGACGGCATGTCTAAAATTGAAGTAAGCCTTCTTTTTCTTTTCTTTCTTTTTACTAAAAATTATCACTTTGCTAATGCATTTTCTCATTCAGGCGTTGGAACCCGTTGTTCATGGTAGAGGGAGAAAAATAGATTCCTTAGATGAGACTTACTTAGGTGTATACGATCAAGTTCTGTATGCACGTAAAACTAATCCAATTCAAGGTGTTTTCTCAATCTTTTAGAATAGTTTGAGTGCCTGTTATTTGAATTGTATCTTCTTTTGACTTGCTTCAGCTGCAGGTGCCCAGTGGACTGGGATAGTTACAACTATCGCAATGGAGATGCTCAGAACAGGCATGGTTGAGGCCGTAGTTTGTGTACAGAGGTAAGGGCACAAATCTTTAGCTCTTAATGTGAATAGTTTAATTTGTGAAGTTTCATCGTCTTTGTAATTCGTTTTTGCAGTGATCCAGATGACAGACTTAGCCCAAGGCCTGTTTTAGCGAGGTTTGCCACTTTACTTTTTCATTTAATGTAGATTGGTTCAACATTTGAACTTCTCTGATGGGGAATTTTCGTCTGGATATTTTCTGTGTTTCTTTTTATTTACTTTTCATTTCCAATAGGACCCCAGAAGAAGTTCTGGCTGCTAAAGGTGTCAAGCCAACATTATCTCCTAATCTCAATACCCTTGCCTTAGTGGAGGTTCGTTTATTAAATCTCCTCTTCCTTCGTTTTTCACTTTAAGAACATACTCTCGGTAGACCAGTAAGGTCAGATTACTGTTGTATTAAAGATGTTAAAGTTGTACTGGAGTGTAGTATGCAGGGCAATTGATTGTCTGAGCTTTTTGTGGAAGTAGAGAAATTTTGCATGTCTGGCATTTGCAAATACCACAATAGGAAAATGTTCCTGATTTTTTCCAGATAAGCTGGCAATGGAGAATTGGAGATGCAGTTAAAACCAAAGTCCTTACACTAGACTTAGATAGTCTGAAAGCATATTTTGTTATATATTTACAAAGTATGTGCATTTAGGTCTCATTTATATTACTTAGTAGGTTAGACACCTAGAGTTGATGTACCTGGGTTTTGCAGATAAACTAGGTTTGAAAGATTTCAAATTTATTAATGCCCTGGAAGTCAGGCTTATGTGGTGACTGAAACACAGGGCAGGCTTTCCCCTTCCTTTTAATACCATTTAAGGAAAATATGGATAACCATTTAGAGTGCAGGTATCCACCATCCACTAGTTGCATTGGCTGGAATAAGCAAGTAAAGAATTAGAATTTTGTATCAATATAAAGTATAGCCTGACCAATATAACATATTTGTGATTGACAGCTTTCATAAATTTGACTGTATATGTTATGGGAAGAATTCATTCACTCATATTCATGCTTGTTCTATGTGCATTTACATGCATTAGTGTTTGCAAAAACCATTTCAATAGTAATACAACATCGAGTTATTCCACACAACAGGCTGCAGGTGTAAAGCGTCTACTCTTTTGTGGAGTGGGTTGCCAAGTGCAAGGTTTAGTTGATTTCTTCCTTTTTTTTTTTTTAAATTCTTATGCTCAGTCATTTTCTTTGTTGTGATTTGTACTATTGTAATGCAGAGTAATTTCTTAAACTGCAGCACTAAGATCTGTGGAGCACCATTTGAATTTGGAAAAGCTTTATGTCTTGGGCACCAATTGTGGTAATGTTCTGTCCAATTCACAAATCCTCTAAATGGATTTGATGTATAAACTTGCCCATTGAAGGCTTACCTCATTAGATTTCTTTTATTTGGAAATGAAAATATTGAAGATTTTTAAATGTTAATACCCTTTTAATTTATCCTTACACGTGCAATTATCTACTCTTTGAAATGCTTTAAATAGATTTTTAAATCCTCCTGTCCTAGTGGGTCAGTTGGCTAGAAAAGGGATGCTTTTTACACAGCTCTTATATTGCTGAAATAAATAATATGTGGCTTTAAGATTTAGCTACCTTACTGACAAATCATCAAATCATTGTCAACAATGTTTGCAATAGTGGACAATGGAACTCGAGAAGGGCTAGATAAGTTTCTAAAGGCTGCAAGTAATGAACCAGAAACAGTTCTTCATTATGAGTTTATGCAGGATTACAAGGTTTGTTCTGAATAATCCTCTCATTCTCTTTGTGTTTAACTTATCGCTTATGAATATTTAGGTAACTGAATTAATATATAGAGCAGCAAAACAATGGCAATGTTTCAAGCCATGTTGCCACTCAAAGGAGAAAGAAAACAATTCAAACTTTAATAGAAAATATTTTCAAATGTGAATAACATATTATAAGCATGACTAGTTTTTTCTCCTCTCTTGAACCATGCATTACTCTATCATGTCTTTTAGTGCAACAATGTAATAAGTAATTGTTGATTGCTTAAATATTTATAATATTAAGAGGTTTTATTATTTTTCTTTTTTGCAATTGTCAATCTGCAGTCATTTAAATTTTTTCTCATGCGAACTAATGCTAGATAGTTTGTTGTACTTTGCTAGGTCCACTTGAAGCACTTAGATGGCCACATTGAAGAGGTAACATAGTCACTGCACTTCCAGTTTGGTTTTGGGCCCAGAATTTTTGTTGCTTCATCCACTTTCAAATCTTTACTAAAACAGGTTCCTTATTTCTGTCTACCAGCAAATGATTTAGTTGATGTTATTGCTCCTTCTTGCTATAGGTAATTTCTTGTTTTTTCCACATGCTTAGAACTTTGCTTCAAATTATAATTCAGGTCATGAATCATAACGATAATTCATTAACTTAAGTTTTAACTTGGCTTTTGTGATAAAATTATATTGTCTTACGACTACATAAAATTTCAATGATTTAAATTTTAGCATATATATTTAGATGTTCATGTATTACTGTCAAATCTTATTACACTTTTTCAAGAAAATAAATGTACTGTACATAATTCCATACTCATCTGTTTTCATCATTCTGCAAGATTTAGTGGCAAAAGTGGACCAATTTCTTCTTGTGGAAGCAAAAACAAAGGGACAAAGAAAGAGAAAAATTTTGAATAAGCACAATAGAACTTGTGGTAGTTTTGCATTCTCTGCCTGTCATGCAATATTCTCATTCCTCATTTGGTGAATTTCCTATTAATTGATCAATAAAACTATGCGTACTTATTTTTTAATACACAAGTTGATATACATGATGTGTCATCATGTAATTAAATGATTTTGAATTAACGATAAAGTCACATTCAATCATATGATGACACATCATGTATGTACCCATTTGTGTATACAAAAGTGGTTCCGCATAACATTGCCCTTAATTAATTTTGCAAGATTTTTTCTTTTGGTGATGATTTTGTATTTTTTATTATGTTTGTTTATTAAGATGAAGATTGTTCATGATGTTTGGCTATTTTTTTTAATGTTTTTATGTCTGGTGTATATCAACAGCTGTTTCGACTACACAAATGCTTTAGCGGTAAGTTGTTATTTACTATTGGGAAACTATATAGCTTCTGTTACTTGCATTCACTTGCTTAATTTCCCTTTTATGGTGAGATAGTGTAATCACTCAATCATTCACCTACAGCTTTGGAGCTTTCATATATTGGCATGTTAGTAATCTTTCTTTTTCCACTGAGAAATTAGGCTAGAAAGTTTTTTTAGTTAATCCCTACCAGCAACACTTTTTTTTTAAACTGTTTAAGTTGAAGATAGGGATTCTTGGTGTTAATGAGCTCTGGTATTCCTATTTTTTTCTAACTTGTCAGAAGCTCCACTGATTAATTAAGTTTTTTGAAAGTCTTATTCCTAGTAACTTAAGGTACTTCAAAGTCAAAGTGGATTCAGACAGGATTAGAATATAACTATAATCTTACACTCTTGACAAGATTTGGTGATAGTTCTAGATTTTTGTTGATCACTTGGGTGATGCCTGAGGACAAATTGAACACTTATATGTTCACATGACATTAAAAATGTACTTTTGACATTCATGGTTATAAGTACAAATTTATAATGTTCAACCAATTCATATGAAATGTAAAATGTCTCTTTGCTTATATATAATCAGTTAAAATTTATCCAAACAAAATTAACCAATTCACTAACCTTTTAGTAGTTTGTCCTAATCTGAGGGGATGCTGTCTTATGTCTGACCAAATTCAGGATCTGGTAGTTGGATACATGGGTGTTCCAAAATATCCAGGAGTCAGCATGACACAACATCCACAGTATGTCACTGTTAGGTATATTGCTGAGATTTAAAGTCTGGTGCAGCTTATTATTCTTAATTGACCTCTTTACAAGTGACAGCTTTCTGATTCTAGTTACATCATTCTTTTTATGAAAACTAAAAACTATGATATTCTTTCTTCATTGTTCAAAATTGCAGAAATGAACGTGGAAAGGAAATGCTGAGTTTGGTAGAAAACCTTTTGGAGATTATTCCAACAACCAGTAGTGTAAAGCCTTTGCTATGTCTTGCTCTCGCTGCATTAGGAACTTACTAAACTAGAATATCTAAATTTGAGATAACAATTTTTTGTTTCAGGGTAACCGACGCCCATTTGTTATGGAGACTGTTAAGGCAGATGATAATGCTAAGATGGGTGTGAATGGCTTCTTCTTCATAGTTATTAATGAAAATCTTTTGGACTTCTGCTTTATATTTGACTCATCCCTTTCGAGCACTTACTCATTTCTTCATCCTAAATCTAAATGTTCATTGTTTGAAAATAAAATTAAATATTCATTCAAGTCTCTTTTTAGTTTCCATAGTTAAATAAGATGCTCATATTTTCTCTTTAATTTATTCAGGGAAGGGACCTTCTCAACCTGCCCCAAAATTTGTTGGAAATTTGATAGCTTTTTTACTAAACCTGGTAAAGTTTCTTGTTCAAAATTTATGGTAGTAAAAGCAAACCAATATATACTCTTATACACTTGCCTTTTTGTGGTTTAGATTGGTCCAAAAGGATTGGAATTTGCCCGTTATTCACTTGATTATCATACCATCCGGAACTATTTGCATGTAAACCGCACTTGGGGAAAACAAAGGTGCATTGTAATTTTTAGTAGCTACCATAACATATATGAAAGCATTGGTATGTTATAAAAAATTACATTCTCAATGCATGCAGAGCTGACCAGCACATGCCTTCATATGCGAAGAAACTTGTGGAGATGTATAACCAGGATGGCCAAATAGATGAGATGCTTTCCACCAAGTGACTGAATGGTTAGAAGGTGCAATATCCTGGGCAACACAGCGTCAAGGTACTTCCAACGAAGTGAAATTTTGGTACTGTATGTATATGTTCATTTTATTAGAAGACTATGCTCAAAATTGGTGATAATTTTCGCTCATTTCCTGCCTTTGACTTTTATAGATTTGCTTTAGCACATTGTTTTGTATTAAAATATTTTCATTGCAAAGACATTTGAACCTCTGGATTGTGTCATTAAACTGTGAGACAAGAAATGGTTATTTGTTTTTGAAATTAGCCTCATCCACTTTGTTCTGCATCAGAAAGGTTTTATGGGTTAATAACAATAACCACCCCCCACCACACCCCCGCACCCCCTCCTCCTCTGGTATTAATTAAACGCAAAAGCATTGATTCATTATCTTCGTCGTCATCTTCCTCACATCTGGTGAAGTTGTTCTTCGACGCCGTTATTTGCAGTAGCTGTTGTTATCGTGACAAAATGGATCTAGAATATTTGAAATGATTTTCAGTGCTCAAAATGGGAATAATATCAGTACAAACAATTTCTTGCATACATTGTACAAATTTAATCAAAATTCTAAGTTAATTGATATGTATTTGTATGGGTTGTAACGAAGTTGAGTGTTTATTTTGATGTAATAGATTGTTGTGTTGTTGAGCTAAACGTGAATAAGATTGTAATTGAATAGGGTCATAATCGAATATAAGGCAATCTGAGCAAGAGCTTAAATTTGCTTACTAGTTTTTGTAGTTAGTGTATTTTATCCGATTAGTGCATTACACTAATGGTCCAAAACCTTAGTAAATATGAGAATAAGAAAAAAAAAAATTTTATGGGTATAATATGGTAAGCGGTGAAAAATATGTTTATAAAAAAAATCATAAACTTCGGATATAGAATATGTATATATAAGTTTAATATTGTACACTATCAATAATATATTTATAAAAATACAATAATATCAATTATAATTTTAATATTTTTCATAAATTTTTTTAGTTAACAATTCAATTGTAAAATATCTAATTGACTAATAAACTTAATATAACATAATATATCATTAAGATTTTATTATCAACAAAAACTGTTAAGAGAGATTAGAGATTTGAATGACAAAAAATCAGATTTTTTGTTTTATATAATTATAAGATTATGGTAATTAATTAAAAATATAATATATATTTCTGTACTTTAAAAACTTCGTTAAAAAAATATAAAAATATGTGTTTAATACTAAAAATATATAAAATATGGATTTAATACATGGTGGGTTAAAAAAATTCTAAACAATGAGTTTAGTACGCAAATTAAAAGCGGATGATTCAAATTTTTACTAAGTTGAGCTGAAACTAGTGAAGGCGGAGGTTTTATGTAATTTTCACCTAGGATGATGTGATGGGGTTTTAAAAAGCTCGACTATGCATAACATGTTAAGAGGCCACTAAAAATATTACTAAACGTAATGGGTTACAGTAATTTTCACTAAGCCTCATATACTAAGGGGACAAGTGGGGTTACAGGTAATTTTCCGAGCGATTGAGTATATTCTAGTCAGTGCGTTATCCTAAACGAAAGGGTTGGATTCGAGCCATTTGAGCTTAAGCTCATTTCGAATTTAAATTTGAATCAAGTTTTTAGCTAATTTATTATTAGAACAACGTTGTTTTAATATATATTGATTAAAACAAAGTTATTTTATATAAAAAATTTTAAACTTCTAACTTAATGAGTTGAATACTCTAAAACTCGAGTTTGAAAATATTGAATTTTTAAATTCGAGCTTGAACTCATTTGAGCTGAACTCGTTTGTGCTGAGATTCAAATCCAACCCTACCTATCAATATTTTATATCTTTTTCTCATATAAATTTGATTTTGTTAAATCTTTATGACCATTAATGAAGTTTGTTACCCAAACTGAAATCATCAAAATCATATTATATATTTATTAAATGGCTGAGATAAATACATTATATAAGTAGAAAGCATGCATTAGTCATGCATATTATTTCTATGTAAAGTGCTTAGTTTTCTCAGATAATTCACAATTTATACCTAACGTTTATAATAAAACAAAAATTACGCTGAAATTTTGGTCAATTTATTGGGCTGTGGCAATGGACATAAATCCATCTGACCTTTTTATAAGTGCATCACGGAGTCTGATAATTTAGGTATTATGTGAAAAGATGCCCAGAAATTAACAGCCTTTCTTTGTTAGACACATGTAAACCCTAAATCTATGTGTCTATATTTTTTAACATATATATATATATATATATATATATATAGATATATTATAATATTATTGAATAATTTTAAATTAATAATACAATAATATTGAATTACATAATAATATATCTATATCTATATCTATATCTATATATATATTTATATATTAAAAATTAGATATACATAATATCATTTGATTATAAGTATAATGTCTAGATTAAAATAATGCATAGGCCGGTGAAATCAGTTATTTTTTCCAGGAAGACTCGTGTCCGGGCACGACATACTCCACTTGCAGTTAAACTAAACGTAGGTTTGGTCCGTCCATATCTTAGCTAGCTCAAGTTGCTAGACTCTATAAATTTGGTTAATGTGCATGCACATGAAATAATTACCCTAAGGCTATATAATTTTCTCACGTTTCTTAATTTTCTGAATTTGATATCTTTTCATTTTTCAAGAAAATATATCATAATAGGATTGCAAATAACACAAGGAATAATAATACAATTTTCTAAAAAAAAAAAATTAATGAAACATTGGAACATTTAAGTAGAAGACTTGAATATAAAGTCTCTGTTATATTTATCAAAGATTAAAAAATTTTATTTATTAAAAAAAAATACAATTTCTATAAGAAATATGTTTCTGTTAGATTTTGTATGTATTAGTCTATGAGTAGTTGAAATTGGATTAGCCCATGTGGGATAAGAATTTTTGTGAAGATGTGAAAAAATAATATATTTTTTCTTTCATCCAAGGCTTAAGCTTTACATTAAACCATATATCATAACATATCTTTTGCGTCGTTGCATGAATGATAAGTTATTTCAAATATTTTTTATTAGAGGGGACAAATTATATATTTCCAAGAATTCACAACAATATGGACTATATATTAAAATATGGAAATGGTTTTGCTTCTTGCAGAATGAAGGTTTGAAAACCTGAACTGAAGTTGCGTGTCTGAAATAAAATGAATAATGCATGCAAACTATGAAAGGCTAACTTTTTGACCTACCCGCGTGACATCCGGATTCTGCATTCTCAAAGATCAGCCTTGCAAGCACTCATGTTATATAGTAGGGTCATTAGTCTAGCCCTATCTTGAACTCATTAGGGAAGAAGCTTTAGCTCCTAAACAGTTTGTGCAAACTCACATTATATGTCAAGCTCATTAGTCTCACGCTGTTTTGAACTCATCAAGGGAATAACTCCAGCTCCTAAGTAGTTTATGTAAGGATGAGCTAGTCCCCTTTTACTACACCCCTGACCACATTGCGCATAACCTGTGTTTAAAGCGCTCCTAATAAGCAATAACACATCCATAGAACTAACAACTACGCATACTCACTCATTAGCACGCCCATCACTATGTCTGTTTAAGCCCCTGCCACATCCTTGAGCCGTAACAAAGCATATGTAAGCTAACGTTAGTGTGCATTGCATATATGATAGTAAAGTATAAAAAAAAGAGTGCAAGCGAAGTCTAGAAGCTAAGACTGAAATGAGAACAAGAAGGAATGGGCAAATGGAGTGGAACCCAGGAGGGATAAATGACCCATGTGTTTGACTATCTTGGTAAATGTGATGCCTAAATAAGAGGTTGCAGGGTTAAGAGATGAAAAAAAATTCCAGAGGCAGGAATTGGACAAATATACAGTTGTAGTTTTAATGTTGTACGCTGGAAGGTGGGCAATATTCAGGCTGTCAAATCTTTTCTTTCTTGCATCGCATATGCATAAAAAAAATTAAGTTTATGCAGATAGCATGTTCATGAAGGAAATTAAGATTCACCTTAACATATAAGAATTTAAATTTTGTGGTGAAGATGAAATTTCTGCAGATGGGCCACTGAGTTAAAGCTTCATCTTGCTGTGTTTGTTTCAACAGCATGGGTACTCATATGGGTTGTCTTTAACTTTAATTTACAAGTTGTAAATTTCTTTTTCAGACAAAATGGAAGCTCATAATAGTCAGTCTCTTTTCGATGTCAAAGGGGAAACCAACCCTTGAACAATAGTGGAAAATGAAGTTGATATGATAAATAAAAGTGGAAAACGTTTGGCTTCATGTGCATGATTCCGGAGACTAGAATAGAGACTTTCATGTGCTGTAATAGTTTTTATTCTAAGCTTCAGTAGCTTCAAAACCCCTATATATTATTGTTGGACTCATACCTTGAACAAAATTTGCCGGACAAATTTTAATATGACCCGTTAATTAATCAAGTTAGAGTTAAATTTTTTTTTTACACAAAATCTAATTTGGATCATAATTAGGCCCCCGAAAAAGCTCTACGAAAAATCTGTCTTAATTTAGAGAAGCTCAAAGCTAATGTAGATCAGTATGCTGCACAAATTGAGGAGAGACTAAGAATAATTGTGAGTTGAGTTGACTGATAACTGACTATAATATCAAAGTTTCTTCTATTTTTACTTTCTTCTTTGTACATGTAAGTTACTGTGTTTAAAAGTATCTTAAGTTTCTATTTTTTTAATTTTTGGTTGGTGGTATGATGGTACCGCTCGTTGGCAAAAAAGAAATAATTAGATCAAACAATTCTTGTAATATAGTTCGTGTTAATTTAGGTTACGATATGTCAATCCATTCATAATTTGGGTTATCTAAGAATTGAAATATTTTAAGATAATTTTAATTCGAAAGGATGGAAATGGAAATATTTTGATATGGCATGAACACAATCAAAGACACAAATTGTCAAGGCTAATTTATTATAAAGCTTTAGGAATTTAACTTTCTTCCTCACCCTTATCATCGTTTCTATGAAATAGATTACCTAGACATTTAATTTGGGATAATCTCGATAACCTATAATTACGTGATAATCTTTCAGTAATTTTGATTACCATTTCTATTATGATAAGATAATTCGATATTATCATGATAATATTAATTCTATTATTATTTATTCTTATTAAATATTTTAAAATAAAAATTTGATTTTAGACTTAAACTTATATTCTTTTATATATAAAATATGTTTTTTTGTCACTTAAAATACATTTAAGAAGTAAAAAGACTTTCATTTTTCAATTGAAATAATAAATAATATGAAAAATATTTTTAAAAATATATATATATTAGCAATAAGATGACAACTAAAAAAATAATTTAATAGTTAATTTCATAATTTGACAATACAAAAATAAATCCTAATATAAAAATTTACACCAAGTAAATACTAATTTATCTATATATAATACTAATTAGTATCTAATAATGTTTTAATATTTTTTGTACATAAATATTAATGATTCATATATATATATTAGTATAACGTACTTTAATCTAATAATTATTCACGGAAAGAGATGAATTTGAGTTTTCCCGAAAGCGGGCTATCCATGTGCTAGCCACCATGAAAACAAAGAGTCAGAAGCCTAGTTTTTTATCAAGTAGTAGCAATCAAAGTCATTTAAGATATGTGTAATGTTTTTGGCATATAATAGATCTGGGGTCCACCCTAATGGGCCCATAGTGAAGAGAGCCCATGAGTGCCATTAATGACAAGGTGGACCATGTTTAGACATTGAAAGAAAAATGAAAGGTTTCCCATTTGACTTGAATTATGCAATCGTACAAAAATAGTTTGTTTTTCAAGCAGAAAACAAAAAGCCTCATCTTCCTTTTTCTACAGGAAAATCTCCAATTATTTGCAAATCTTGGAGGTGTTTTATACTGGATAGGAGAGGGCTATTTGGCTTTCTCTACGCAAAACTGACCTCATTTCTTCGTCCATCACTTGCCAAAACAAATAAAAACAAATTTTCTGCTTTGTTTCTTCCTTCCATGCCTTGGCAATATCATGAGCTACATTTACTGCATCCAAAGATGCACCAGAAAGACCTCTTTTTGTGAACCCAACTGCATAAAGTCCTGCTTTGCCTTTCCACCCATTTGGAAATACATTTTTTGGAATCCCATCTTCAGAAAAGAATTCATTTTCCTGTAGGACAAAGATGTCATTGTTTGTTACTCTTTTGTATTTTATCTTCATCATCAATCAAGAATAAAAGGACCCAACCACCTGTCAGTTACCCAGAAATTTAAAATAGCAAAAGATGTTTTGTTCTTGAGATATCAAAATCATTAATAATTGCATACAGAAGAATGTATGCAAGTATTTGTTTTGATTGTTTCCCCTTATCAACATATAAATCTCAGCTGCAGAAAACAACAAGGGGGTGACAGAAGGAATTTCTCCGTCATTATTTTTGTCAAATTTCATCTCCTTGAATAAGACTAACAATTTTCCATCAAACCCAACAAAACTGTAAAAAGAATGTAACAGTCTCATGAATTTCAACATAAATCTATTTGAAATAGTCTCACCTTTAGCCATGAAGGAACATTGCTGCGGTACCCAGTTGCGAGAAGAACAGAATCAATCTCAAGATTTTGTCCATTGACGAGCTCCACTCTGCTATGGTTGAACCTTTTGATTCCAGGGACAACATTAATGTCACCGGATTTAATTCTTTGTAAAGCGCCAATGTCCAAAACTGGAGTCTTCCCTCGACTGTTCTTCAGCTCTATGGGGCCTATAGGTGGCTTCTTTAGGCCATATTTTTCAACATTGCCTAGGATGAGTCGTGCTAGAATAAGCAGAATCTTGTCTACTAGCCAAAGTGGTAGCCATTTCATCATCAAAACTGCTAATTGAAATGTTGATTTCCCAAGAACTTCCCTTGGCAATACATGAACCTATTGACCAAAAACATAGATGTTACATACTTATGATGATCCAAAAAGGGGATAAATTGCAGAACCCTATTGAGTTTCTTCACTCACCGAGTTTCGAACGACCATCGAGGGCTTTGCATTGTGGTTGCAGAGATCAAGACAAACTTCCATGCCTGAATTGCCACAGCCAACAACTAGGACACGCTTTCCTCTATAATTTTCACCTGATTTGTAGTCACAAGTATGTGAAACATGACCATCAAAATCCTGCAAGCCTCGGAAATCAGGCACAACTTTCTCTGCATTTTCACCAGTGGCCACTACAAGCCACCGGCAGATATACTCAACTGATTCTAAACTTCTAGATGAAAGAGTTTTAACCCACCAAAACCCAAATGTTTCATCATACTTAGCAGATTTAACTGTTTCATTGAAATTCGGGTTTATGTCAAAGTGTTTTGCATAAGATTCCAGGTAGTTGATGAACTGATATTTGGTGGGGTATTCAGGGAAATTTCCAGGAAATGGAAAGTCTGGCAACTGGGAAAACTGCTTAGGGAGATGAAGTTTAAGGCCATCATAAGTTCGGTTTTGCCAAAGAGAGGCAATGCAGTTGGCTCGTTCGAGGATTATGAATGGAACACCTCGCTGTATAAGGCCCGAAGCAACAGCAAGACCTGACGGACCAGCACCAACTATTACAGGGCCGTTCACCCATGTGCAACGGCTGTTAAAGTACTCGTCTTGACTGAAATTTGGAGACATGTCTGGGATGTTAATCATTAAGTTTAAAAAAAATAAGAGCTAAAAAGATTGTGAAAGAGAAGTGAAGAGAATAGGTATAGTACTGATGTTTGTAGAAAGATGAATGGTGACAAAGGATTAAGGAATGGAGAAGAGAATAAAAGGAAAATGGTAGAAGTGATGTGTGTGGAGAGGGACAGAGGGATGGGAGTTAAATAGAGAGGGGTGTTGAGTATATTTGTGCATTTCATCAAAATACTCAACTCAATCATTATAAATTATGCTGTCACATTCCAACCTACTGCCAAGATATCTTAAATAGTGGAGCTCAATGCATCTCCCTTAATTCCAATCAATGACTTCAACACTGGAAACAAATCAAGTTTACCAGTTGAGAATTGTGTAACTGGAGATCAAAATTGTTCTGTCTATGCGGCCAAGGACAAATTACTCTTCATCATCCAATGGATTCAAGAATTCTGTAGATTTTACCTGATGGGGATTGAAAATTATAACTCTGGTCCTCACAGGTTAGCTAGTTGTGCGTGAGCTCATGTTTCACAATGCTTCTTGAGACTTCTGACAGTTCAAATGGTCCATCCAGGTCCAGTTTACATCAAAGAATATGTTCAGAAGGTTCACTAATTCACAGGAAAATCGATTCCGTGCACAAGTTTCGCAACAAAATTCAACTTGAAGGAAACCAAATTCCAAAATGGTGGTCTGGTTACCATTACCAGGTCCCTTAATTCCAATCAATGACTTCAACACTGGAAACAAATCAAGTTTACCAATTGAGAATTGTGTAAATGGAGATCAAAATTGTTCTGTCTATGCGGCCAAGGACAAATTACTCTTCATCATCCAATATTGAAAATTATAACTCTGGTCCTCACAGGTTAGCTAGTTGTGCGTGAGCTCATGTTTCACAATGCTTCTTGAGACTTTTGACAGTTCAAATGGTCCATCCATGTCCAGTTTACATCAAAGAATATGTTCAGAAGGTTCACTAATTCACAGGAAAATCGATTCCATGCACAAGTTTCGCAACAAAATTCAACTTGAAGGAAGCCAAATTCCAAAACGGTGTTCTTGTCGTCACCATTACCAGGTTTTCAACATCATTTCCATGGAAATAAAAAAGAAAATTATTTAATTTTTGTCAAAACTTGAATCAAATTCAGAAGGTTGAATTCACATCTAGCCTTAATCTGAATTCAATCTTTCAGCGTTTGGTCTTCTAGAGACACACATTTAATTTGAGTTGGTATATTAATATAATTAGACCTTTAATAATAAATTCAACTGAACAATAATTTTTGAGTTATATAATAATATTTAAACTTATACATTATATACCACTTAAAATTAAAATCGCGATGTTTTTCACGTGATAACATTCTTTTTAGGTTTCTAATATTTGAAATTAAATTAAATAGTAGATTATGTCAGATCAAACTCAACATAATTTATTATATCCACAGATTGTATCATGTCATAATTTATCAATTAATAAATCAGGTCACTTATGTCACTGTACCATATGATAACTTCAAGGTATGGTTAAAACACCTAACCATACCTCTACAGGCTCTTTGTGGGTTGGCCTATAGCTTGCCTCAAGGCTCTTTCTTGGCACAACTTGTATGGTTCATAGGTCTAGCACGATTCGCAATTTTACGGACCGTATGACATACATCTCTATCCAAAACCAACAGGAAGGTTGGTAGCTGTGCTCTGCACAACGGGCGGCTACACATTCCTCCGAAATTGAATTTGCAACCATTCGCATTGGAAATAAAACCATGGTATAACTTAATGATATATGTTCATGATTTATATGAATTTCGTATAGATCTGACTCTATATTTCCTCCATTAAATACATATTTTAGGATGATTACTGTAATGATTATTGGTCTTAATTTAAAGATATGCTTGGTAGATTTGGAGATAAGATAAAACATTTATAAGAAATACGTTTACTACATTTATGAGCAATCGGCCTGCAGAATAATTTCTGATCAGTCTGGTAACTCTCATTAAGTTTCTTTTGTAATCATCTAGTTCTCTTGATTAAGAAAAAAGAATTATGCTAAAATTAGAGATAATCCAGGATTAAGAATTAATTTGTAGCTACTAAATTACTACATATCCGCTTTTGCATTATTCAGTAAATTAAGAGAGAACCACCATTTTCCATTCGGTGGTGAGATTGGTTGGTTGACATGCTACAAAGGATGTAAAGACAAAAATATCATTTATTAATTTTGTAATGTTTGTTAAGCAAAGTAACAACCTATTGAAAACTTTACTAAATATATTTTTATGTATATTTATATTAATTTTAAGATTAATAATCATATAAATAAAATTATAAATTAAAAAAGCCACTAACAAATTCCACTATTTGTAAATTACCCAGATACAAACTAGGGAATATTATACTAAAATAATGTGATCAAAAGAGAATGACGTTTGAGATAGTGAGATATAACTATATTGCACTTGACATAATGTGATTTGGTCAAAATACATCTAACAAAGTACAATTCAATAGGTAATCATCATCTCGAATACAATTTAGCTTGATTGTATCATTCTAGGTGTGATTCAAGATAAACGTGATCGAATAACACTATCTTAGATATGATTTTGACTAAATTGTACCAACTACACCTAACTAACATTATCCTGTTTAATTTTTTTCTTTTTCATATTTCAAATTTTTAATTGAAGATAAGATTGTGTGTGACTAATTTCTAGGTTAGGGAAGAAATATCTACATTTTAGATGGAATTGATATAAATCTTAAAGTAAATCCTAATATTTAAGTTGTAATTAAAGTGTTATCTACTATAAATGTTTGTCTACGACTATTTTGAATTTTAATTTTTTTATAGATAAAGGGCAAAAATATATTTAATAAAATTAGAAGACCAAATGTTATTTTAGTAAATATTGAAAATAGTAAAAGGTATTTTTGTTTTTTAATTCATTATAAAAATTAATAAATTTTGTTAATTGTGCTGGACAAAAGATAATAAAATATATTTTTTTATTTTAAAAATGATAATTTATTATTTTAATATAATTTAGGTAAAAAATAGTTATTTTTCCTTTTATAAAACAATAAATTACATTATTAATCGCGATTCGTGCATTAAATATGCATATTATATTAAGTGGTAAAAAGGGGACCATGCATGCCCTTGAAGTTATAAATATCTTTCTTCATAATTCAACGTAATGTCTAGAGGCAAGCAATGTTGACAAGGATTGCTTCTATTGAGACCGTGTGAAATAGTTGATAATTTCACGGTGACGGCTCACTTAAACGTATCGAAATTTGAAACCATATCATCTCTATACCCTGTTCCTGCATTGGAATCTCTTGTTTTGGACCATCAAACTCCACTTTTGGCCAAGTATTAGTGTGATCGATTTACAGTTTTGAAAAAACTAAGTATAAGAATATGAAAATGATTGAAAAAAAATTTGTATGGTCAAAAAGAGATGTCACACGTGTATAGAACCTCGATCGGTTTCAATACGAGTATATTCTTTTTAGGGAATACATGTAATTGTTTGGTTTCTCTTATGTTATTATTCTTAAGCTGAATTAGTTGAAAATCAGAAGCAAACAATGTATATTGAAAATTGGTCAATAATCTATTGTCATTGAATAGGAATCCAGACGAAAAAATACGCTGGTGGTATAAATAAAAAAAACGTGAAATTCCTTAGGGTTTAACATACCAGGTGAATATTTCACATGTTTTTTTTTTTTTTTTTAAGTCTTTCTTGTCACATGAAAACATGAGAATTTGAAGGAAAAGAATAAATAATTTGGCTTCCCACAAGCTTCCGTGGCCATCATTTGCGCTAACACATTGTTCCACAACCTTATAATAATTTCAATATCATCGACTCCATTTGACTATTTGATTTCTCAGTTGACTAATCACAAAGACACTAATGATCTCAGTTGACTCCATGACAAGATTCTATTAATGAGGTCGGTTTCAAAGTTTGAATAAATGAATCTACTAATTCAGCCGAGTTCCATGGCTGCAATTGCACTTCCCCCAACCTAAATTTTTCTCAGTTTTCAAACACTGATTTGCAATTACTAAAAGTTTTAGTTTAATTATTGGCCAAAGGACTATGTTCCATCCAAATTTTAGTTCAATCTTAAAAGTATGTTTACGACAGTTGAAAAACCTAAAAATTTATCTATGAACTAATTATTATTAAAATTTTCTATCATAACTAAAGGCAAAATCGTTATTTTATTAATAATATTTAAAAAAATAAAATTCTATATAAAAAAATGTAATTAACTAACTTTTCAACTGTAATAACTGAATGGAATATATATTCAATAAAACATGGCAGCACATGTGATCACATGAAGTATGTGAAGAATTGATCAACAGCCCCTTTTAACGAAAACTCAACTCCATTTCTACCACCATGTGCTTTCTCTTACTAAATTAAACATTATCTCCATTTTTCATGCCATCTTCACCAACAATACCCATTTTGATCCATTGATTCATTTCAGTGTCATCATTGAACGAGCAGTTACTGTATTTTACATGCATGTGGAATTTAATGGCATATTTAGTATTATTGAATCAATAAAATTATACGTATTCATTTTAAGTATACAAATAGATACATATTTAATGTGTCTTATCATATAATTAAATAATTTTCAGTTAAAAATGAAATAACATTCAATCACATGATAACACATATAAGTGTGAATTAATTTATTTATTCAAATTAGGTAAACATAGTATTGCTCTTATTGAATTGAAGATTCCGGATTGAATTTGATACTAGGCATGGCATGTCGTTAGGAACATTGGAACAAAGTATTTCTATGTGCTGATAAAACCTGACCCAGTGGCAAGTTCAGACAAATACGTATGGGCAAAGATTGCCACACATACACCGTAAGAACTTGGTGCAAATCTACACAAATATTTGAGCTGCCGTGGACGGTGGAGGTTCCGCCTCATTCACATCTAATTATGAACCCCATTTTGAAGAAATAAATGCAATCCTATCATTTAAATTTTTCTTTTTTTCAGTTAACCTATCATTAAAATTTTGTTCACAAAGAAAATAATGAAAATAACCTCACCATCAATCATAGTCACTACCAACATCACGAGTCATCATCTTCACAAACCCACCGTTCTTCTCAAGCGGCTTCCCCAATTAAGACCCCTCTGGAAGCCCGCCATTATCTTTACCACCCATTTTCACCACCAATCCTCATCATTTAATGATGAAAATGCCCTCTTAATCGCCACTAACACCACCATCCATCTTCACCTCCAAAAACTTATTAATCACAAGAAATCTTTTTTAAAGAGTCACCAACTGAATCCAATATATTGCCACACGAAAAGTTTTTGTGTTCAACGTCTTTCCATCACCAACACCCCAAAATTAATGATTGATCTCTTATTATTTTGGTAGTTCTAAGGTACAATCTTGGAACACATTATCGTGCTTGTTTTCATGTTTTTGGTTTGCATTTTATATGTTCCCAGACGACTTTCGAAGCTTTTATAGACTTGTTTCTATCAGTATTGAGTGTATCTTTTGGGTACTCAAAAAACAATTTATGGTTAAAATGAATTCAACCGATCAAAGATGCACCCAGACAGGGGCTGGGGAAAATAGTCTAACAAAATCTCTACCTCTCTACTGATAAAGGATTATCAGTAAATACATACATACATGTATATATGAGGCTGTTCAATTGCTTCCATAAGCAAATGCACTAAGCTAACTCCTAAGCTGCGCCAAAAAGTGAAACGCAAATAAAAGACCGCTGCCATATCATGTATGTGTTGCTAAGGTCCTAAGGAAATACAAACGAGGGAGAACATCTTGATGGCAAGAAAAATAATTATAATTTCCAGAACCAAGATGAGGAGAAGGCACAAAGAGGGAGAATAATTAAAAAGAAATGAATAAACTAAATTGACTACCAGGGAACAAATGGAAACTATAAATTGCAAAATTTCCAGCAATCATCTTCGTAAAGTCTTCTCATTATTATATAACAGACACTCTTCTCTTTAGAAGGCACATCTTTTGAACAAAACAAAACATTTTTGTACCCACTGAATATTCATCATACATTAGGAGCTTATTCAATACAAGTAAGAATTCATAATCTCAAATGAAATAAAAAATTAAAAGAGCTCAATTTAAAAATTTGCAATACATATTGCTTTTAATGTCTATGAACTACATAAATATCAAGACAAAAGTCAAATAATTCATCGTCTAGGTTTGTAAGTACAGAACTCCAACTTTCTCTTCTGTCAACAATTGCAAACTTCCAATTATCTGTAATCACTGCCATTAAATGCAAAAGTTTGTACTTACAAATTGCTTGAATCCTCTGAAGATTCATTACACATCATCATTGCAAGTTGATTATATAAAAATTATCAGTATGCTACCTTAATGATCACAAAGATCCTATTCTTAAATCAATTTCAATCAAGAAAATGTTTATAATTAAACATGGACATTCATTCAGTGACTCCTGATTAAATAGTAGCATCAATTACAGCCATAGAAACATGAATTACAATTAAAGTTACCCAAATGAGATATATTCATAAATGACATTATAGAGGGAAACACATACATGATTCACCATAACAACTGATAAACAATGAAAACACTTAAACCTATCTCACCAACTTGTCCATGTAGATCATATTTAGCCAGTTTTCGTTATGATTTGAGATGCTATTAAGCATATTATTAGCTTTATTATAAGGGAAAAGAAAAGTTAATCATTATCAGATGCAAAAGAAAATTCATCCAAAATAAAGGCATATGCAGAGCTCATTACGTCAAGATTAATAACAGGTCCCTTAAACTACTTAAAACATATCAATTTTCTATTTCTTTTAAATAGATAAGCTGTCATTCATTCTACATCAGATCTGAGGTCAGTCCCTAATGGCTTCAATGCTTGAATACATGAAGAAGCCGTCCCTAACGTTTGCTTCTTGATCTTCATCTAGCCTTTTTTCAGCCTAAAGCATGAAAAAGAGGAGTATGCACCTTCTTATAATAACAATATGGGAGAAAAAGAATGGAAGATGGACTTATTTTAGGAATATAAACTTAACAATAGAGATGAGTAGGGAAAGACGGGATGGCATCAAGCTAAGCTAGCCGGCCACGGCCTAACAATTCCATCTATGAAAAACCAAAATCAAACCGAAATGAATAGGAAATAAAGACATCTACAGATGAAGTAAAACTCATATGTGATCAAGACAGCAGTTACATTTGCAGTCTAATTCATTTTCTTAAAGATGTGATAAAGGCTTTATTAGGCCAAAATTTAGCAAGCACCAAGCCACTCACTTACCAGAAAATTAAAAGGACAAGATGAACTTCATTCAGGAGGGTCCTAGATGCCTATTTCAAGAATGAACAAGCGAATGTTAGGTAGCCTACAAAGTATTAGCAGTAGCAACCAATACCAGCTTCTATTGAATGAAAAATAACAACTATGCCATTTCGGAATCTCATTCATTCACTGAAAATTCAATCCCATGCATCCAGTTTGTTAAAAATGCACACAGAGTAACACCAATATACATTCAATAAATCGGATCAACAAAAAGCAATGATTTTGTAACAGAGCTAAGTGAAAGTAGCTTCAGGGAGCCAGCCGTAACTGCGCGAGAAATGGAGAGCCATGATGTCATCAAAGCCGAAGCAGTGGGAGTATGATACGGCAGCATCGATTCCACGCAAAAGCTCGTTTGGACAGGGCTCCTTTCATTGCTAAATCGATATTTAAATTACAACTAAACAAAAACCATCTTCATTCTTCACGTGTGCCTTTTTGTTTCACATGAAAGAGAAATTGTGAGAAGTTACTGCTAGCCTCAGAGTTCCAAGAGATAGGGGTTTATTAGCGGAGACACCAAAGGGGGAAAGAGTCGCTTTGGTTTTGGCTTGAGAACCTGACATAGTGGCGGCGTTGCGAACCGAGCATGATCGGACAATGGATCTGGCGGCGGAGAACGCGGCCATCGTCGTCGTCGGAATCACCAAATAAAACAAATTTTTTTAACTTAAAACTAAATTGTGTTGTTAAGGTTTTCGTTTCTGGAGTGACCTAAAACCCTGCGGAGTGTTTGGACTCGTGGCTAGTACCGTCAAAGTTGTGTGTAACTCGCTAATATTGTCAACTCGGCCTTTGGCCGAAAAGTTTTCTCAGGTTCGGTTTGAACCCTAGTTACGAATTATTTGTATTTTTATTTAATTTATATTTTAAATATATTATTCAGAATTTTCATCCTAAAAAATATTAAATATATATATTTTTTATATTTTAGATTAAATACATATTTTTATTATTTTTTATATATTTTTTAAAATTTTTTAAAATATTATATTTTTAATTAATTATAACAATATCATAACTATATAAAATAAAAAATTTAAGTTTTTGTCATCCAAAGTCCCTGAGTTTGTCCCTCCCAAATCCCAATCTGCGGGCCAAACACTCATAACCATTGTTTGTCGGCGCTGAACAATAATCTATCTTTAATCTCGCTTTAGAAGACAACGTTTTCAGAGGTATAGTATCTATCTTTTACTTTTTCTTCTTACTGATATGAACTGAACTAAATTGAAGAAGAGAAAGAAGCAAAACAAGGCACAAAATAGATTTTAGATATGGAAACTCGGAATTTCAGAGGAAGGAGAAGATGTACAGGGAGAATGTAAGAAAAATATTGGAGACTTCTGAATAATGCCATCTGCATTTTTTTTCCTTCCTTAAGCCTTTTTTACACTATATGCCAACTCATCAAGCCAGTGTTCATTACAGCCTCTTAATTGTGATCATTCGATCTTTTAAATGGAAACTAATTATTCTATTAAGCGTTATCTTATTTTTTATGTAGACTAACTACTAACTTTTGGGTATCTTAGAACTTTGTCCTCTCAAATCTTTTCAAATTGTTCTGTCTATACACTGTTAGGATTGTTCTCAAATTTTGGATTTAGTATTGATTTTGTCTTAAAATTCAGGGTTATTGATTCTGAAGTATTTTGTTGGTTGATGATGTTTTTTGTTGGTGTTCAATGTAGTGTGTTTTGTTTAATATTATGTTGAAATGTTATGTCTTGATTTGTGTTGTTTAATGTAATGGTTATGTTGTAAAAGACATGTTGTTTCGCAGGATTTAAAATGAAAATTAAATTTTCCAGTTTTTAACACTTCACTGCAAATTTGGTTGGACCAAACCTTTCAACGGTTCATGGTCCAGCTATAAATATTTGAATTTTTTCATATTAAACCCTACTAAAACACATTAAAAGATGAAGGTGAAAGTAATTTCACGTTCCATTGATGAATTCACTCGGGAACGAAGCCAAGATCTCCAGAGGGTCTATCATAATTACGACCCCACTCTTCGACCTCAAGAGAAGGCAGTGGAGTATGTCAGAGCTCTTAATGCAGCCAAATTGGAGAAGGTAAATTGCAGTATACTGGATTGAAGTGTGTGCATTTTTTTCTATGGTTAACCTAATAAATTTCTTCTTGTTTAGATTTTTGCACGGCCGTTTATTGGAGCAATGGATGGTCATAGAGATGGAGTATCGTGCATGGCCAAGAACCCCAACTATTTGAAAGGATTGTTTTCTGGCTCTATGGATGGAGGTACTTTTTGCTAATTTTGTTCTTGTCTGATTTTTTTATGAGTTGGTTTTAGGATTAGTATAACTTCTTGCAATTTTCCTTTTTGGTCTGTCTATTTTCAGATATTCGTCTTTGGGATATAGCTAACAGGTAAATTGATTGCTAAAGCAATGGGCACATTATAGCTTTTATTGATCAATTGGGACCTAGGTCCTCATCTCTTTTATTTGTTAGAAATTTGATTGTCTTGTGTGTAATGAATAAATGAACAGAAAAACAGTTTGTCAGTATCCTGGTCATCAAGGTGCTGTACGTGGTTTGACAGTGTCAACAGATGGCCGAATTTTAGTATCATGCGGAACCGACTCCACGTAAGAGACAAATTTTATTGTTATCACAGATTATGCATATTTTGGAAATTAAAAGTGAACTGGTTGTTCTACCTAGATTCAGTTCTATTTTTATTCTGAACTTGAATCATATCTGCTTTAAAGATTCACCTACATTGCTCTCACTTTTCAAGATTTGACTGCTTTTTATCCAGTGTCAGGCTCTGGAGTGTTCCTGTTGCTACTCTTACAGAGTCAGATGATTCATCTGATAATTCAGCGGAGGTAATTCTTTCTTGATGTTGTTCTATGTTAGGCAACGAGTGAGTTTTAAATCTGCTTCTAACTCTCTGATCAAATTGCAAATGAAATTTGCAGCCTCTGGCCGTTTATGTTTGGAAGAATGCATTCTGGTAAGGGTAATAACTTCTGGAAGATGTATAAGTTTTTCTGTATGTTCATTTTACTACAGGAAATTTCCATAGGTCTTTCATCATTTGTGACTCCACTTTTTTCTGTTTTCAGGGCTGTTGATCACCAGTGGGATGGAGATCTCTTTGCCACATCTGGCGCTCAAGTTGACATATGGAATCACAATAGGTTACATCTTAAGTCGTGTTTGACTAGATTTTTATGTATGTAATTAAACAAGTCAAAATATTTAATGGCAAAATATGTACTGTAATCAGGTCTCAGCCAGTCAACAGCTTTCAGTGGGGAACAGAAACAGTTATATCTGTTAGGTTTAATCCTGGAGAACCAAATGTTTTAGCAACAACAGCTAGGTATGCTTGGATATGTAGTTTTATTGATTAGATTTAGAATTTGTATTCTGATACATATTCCAAGTGGTATTTGATTTATTAAATTCATTCATTTCCCTCTGTTTTGTAGTGATCGCAGCATAATGTTATATGATTTGCGCATGTCTTCGCCGGCAAGGAAAATGATCATGAGGGTAATTTTATCTCTCCATTTTTTAAATGTCGATAATGGATATATTAAAATCACATATATATGCTGCAGGGTTGGATTTTGATTTTGATTTTTTTTTAGTTGATATTGGTTTGTATTTGGTTTATCAATAATTATTTATATGTTGAATTTTTCTATTATGTTTGTCGTCCACTTTTTGATTTGTCTTCACTGGGCAGACAAAATGCAATTCAATCTCTTGGAATCCCATGGAGCCGATGAACTTCACAGCTGTAAGAACAACAATTGAAGTTTATTTTCTTTGAATCAGTTACATGTACACACATACTTATAGTACTTGTGTTTCCTTATTTTTAAGCATTGTCACCAGTCTCTTTCCATGATGATATAGGCAAATGAGGATTGCAATTGCTATAGCTATGATGCTAGAAAGTTGGATGAAGCAAAATATGTACACATGGGTCATGAATCCGCTGTGTAAGTTGGGATATACATGTCTTTTGAGCTTTTATACCTCAACTATTTAGCTTTTAACATCATTGTTGAAATGACTTCTTTTATTTTCTTTTCTAGAATGGATATTGACTACTCACCAACTGGTCGAGAATTTGTTACTGGATCTTATGATAGAACTGTGAGTTTTCTTGAATTTGCTTATTCATCTTTTACCATGTTTGGGTGATGATAGATTTATAGTTTAATTGAACTTCATATTTTGCAGATTAGAATATTCCAGTATAATGGTGGTCGAAGCCGGGAAATCTATCATACTAAGAGAATGCAAAGGTTTTTCCATAGTTTAATAACCTTCATCTATCTCAATTTTAATTTATTGATTGAAATTTTGTTCTATTAATATTTATGATTAGGTTTCATGACCAAACCTGTGTTTCTGTTCAGATATGCTACCTGAAGTTTTTGTGCCTTTTTTTGTGACATTGCGTGGCTTTTAAGGACTTTTAGTGGAATATATACTGTTTTCATCAAGTTTATCTTTTCTGACTACACTTTTTTTTTTTTTAAATGTTTAGGGTGTTCTGTGTGAAGTTCAGCTGTGATGCCAGTTATGTTATATCTGGAAGTGATGATACCAACCTTAGGCTTTGGAAGGCCAAAGCATCAGAACAATTGGGAGTTGTAAGAATCTTTCTTCCACACAATTTATTTCTAACACATGGAAATTTGAAGGCTATCCTGTTCTATTTTTCTAAGCCACGATGAGAATATAAGTTCAATGTTTATTTGTATGCATGGTCTCGTTAACAAATGATGTTGATATTCTGAATGTTAAATTAGTATCTTAATAGCAAAAGAAAATAATATCTATGGAACTGATAGCTTGAAAATATAAATAAGATGCACAAAGATTGGAAATCCCGTTGTACTGAAACCATTGAAAGAATTTTTTTTTTCCTCCAGGATATTGATATTCATGGCCATTTGAGCTGATTTTTCATTTATTTTGTTTAAATTTTCTTCATGGTTTCCTAATGTTAACTTTGAGCCAATCAAATCTACAGCTTCACCCAAGGGAAAGGAGAAAGCATGAGTATCATGAGGCTATCAAGAATCGTTACAAGCACCTTCCTGAGATCAAGCGTATAGTCAGGTGAGATGGGCTGCAAACACGGAAATTCTTATACGTTTATGGTATTGTTGGAGTGTGAAATACAAACAAATTTTTTTTTGATGCATAGAGTTTTTTAGTCATTAATGAACCCGTTTTCTGCTTGTCTTAATCTGAAACTGTGTCAAATCATGAGTTATGTTTGATTAGTGGTTAGTTCATGTTCCTTTAAAGACATGTGCCTGAATAGCTTCAGTCTTTCAGAATTGCCTCCCAAATTCATTAGCATCTATATTTGGCCTTTGTGCATGTTTCTGATATGCCACAATTTGCATCAACAATTTCTTGGACTGTTTTCTCATCTAATCAAATTAGGCAGGCAACTAAATTGTGTACTTAACTAATGTTCTGACTACTATGATCGCTTGTGCAGGCATAGGCACCTGCCAAAACCAATATACAAGGCAGCTGCCCTAAGACGCACAATGATTGAAGCTGAGAGAAGAAAAGCAGAAAGAAGGAAAGCACACAGTGCCCCAGGAAGCATCATAAATGAGCCATTGCGTAAAAAGAGAATCATCAAAGAAGTTGAATGAGTTCTGTGGATCTTATGCTGGCGTAAATCATCAAAGAAGTTGAACGAGTTCTATGGATTTTATGCTGGTGCATAATCATGTGTCAGGAAATTTCTCACTGATATAAATGTTGGTTCTGGGGGATGGTTTGCTGAATTTTGCGACTCCCCTGAAGTCATTTTCCTATGTACTACAGGTCAGGTGACACAACGGAGCGGGAGGTCCTTTCATTTAACAGTTTTGAATTTGACGGACCTAGTAATTTTCAATTTATATAATTTATTTTCCTGTAATTCAGTGTTGATTCTTAGTAAGGAAAAGAGAAATTGAGTTATTTGTGATCATCACATGCACCTGTTTAAATTATAGTGTCCGAGAGAATTCTGTTCATATAGTTAAAATTATTTGAGCAAAGATAATTTGTGGAAGAGAACTTAACGGTATGAATAAGTTGTTTTCAAATTCAAGCCTGAAGCGTGAATCCAGTTTTGTTCGAGTTTGATCATCTAAAAGTTCTTCACCTAAATTACCCTGCATGCTAATGTAGAGAATCTTGTAAGCACTCCCGTAAACACATGTTTAGCTTACACCTAAATTTACCTCAACAGGCTGGATGACCAGAACGGATCTAATCCAAATGCGTGTTGAAAGGAAAACATATAATTGAAGACTGCATATCAATACTCGAGTGAGAAGTCCCAAAATTTAAGATAATTGACACCGTTGTAAGTACTCCAGAAAGGAAAATTAAATTTTAATTTAATTATCAAAGAATATTAAAATAAATAAATACATATTTTCAGAGCTATTGTCTTTAAGACTCAATCCACATTACTTCAACTAAGGACAACTACTATTATATTATGTTGGTCTATTCTGTTAGAACAATATGAAATTGAGGCCTGGACATACTACAATTTTCCCTACTGTAATACCCCTTTGAAGAAGACTAGCCCCTCTCGACTGACCAATTTATAAATAAAAAAAGCACTCTTGAATAAGAAAATAATAATAATAATAACAACAATAATAATAAAAATAATAATACTACATCCAGGGCAATAGGTGATGACAAAAATACCTACCTACAAGGGGATAAGGGAAATGGTGGTGGATTTACGTTGTGGCATCCGCTGGACCTGTGCTGACGTTTCTACTTGCTAATTTGAGACAAAAATGCACTAACCGAGGAATTAATCCTGTAAAAATTGGAAGGCCGGATTCTCTACAAGTTCTGCAGCAGCCTTCACATCTGAGAAGTCCTTCTCTTGATCGGTTAAAGAAATATCATCAACTAAGAAAGGAATGCTGAATAAAATGAACAAACAATCAGTAAAAGCTTGAAACACCCGTTATCGATTCAAAAAGGACTAAAACTTTTCCCTTTTGTTCTTCACTTACCTGGAATCATCATCCAACAAGAAAGAATTGCTATCATCATCGCTGAAGTCTTCTGTCATAAGAAGCTTCATGCTAGATATAACCTGTCCAAAATCAAGGTAAGGCACCAGATTAACAACAAATAAATGAGGAACGTGGAAAGAAAGTCTCAATCCATTTATTTGACTTACATCAGGGGATACACTTTGAGTGTTGTATTCTTCATCACAGTAAAGCGTACATATTCTATAAATCTGTTGAACACTCAAGACCTGAAGAAACAAACAAGTTTCAAAAGAATCTTAGTATTTTTAATCGTATAAATCCAAATTTATCATGTTCAAAAGTGAACGATGGAACTCATTATCCAAAAAATATCACTTGGGAGGAAAAAAAAAACTGACATTATATTGAATTATGTTTAAAAGAGAACTTACAGGACAGAGGTCAGTTGTAATATCATCATAAGATATTCTAGTCTTCTGGTATATAACCTGAAAAAGAAGTTTTAAAAATATAAAAAAAAAAAATTCTTAGACAAAGCAGTTTCAATTACTCCTTTTTTAGACAAAGCAAATACTCAAAAATAATTCTGAAACCTCACCAATCAGTACCAAGCAGATTGACTTCATTTCTTAAACAGTAATAACTAACCAAATTTTGTGGATGAAAAACTTTAGTTTAATCAGCAGACTTATTAATCAAGCAATGTAGGTATACAGATAAATCAGAGACTCTAGAAATATTCTACCACAAAACAATTAAAAATGAGCAAGCTGTACAAATCTTGAAAGATAGTTCAATAACGCAGAGGCAGGATTTTCTTTCAAGCCATAAAAGATAATAAGACCTAAAAACATCCTACTTCAAGATATCCCGATACACGCCCCATGAAAGCTTCCTTATTACTTCAATGCTAAGCACTGAATGACTGACCAACACAATTCATTTTACAACTCTCTCACAGGATAAGCAGTTTACTGAACATTTTCACTTAAAGCATAATTGAAGTGATCAAACAGCTTTTGTCAAAATGCACTCTACAAAAGTTTTATTTATATATATATTCTACTTGGTGGGATCTAATGTAGGTTCTAATGAGTGGTCTACAAAGCTAAAAGCCACAGCTCTATCATTATATTAAATGAGAAAACTTCACGCTAGCTTTTATCTCCCATCTCAACTCAGTCTGTCCATTTTTGGAATTCAGAAATTCTTGACTAGAATTTGCAGGAATTGATTACTTCCGAAACTCTTATATAAGACTATCTGTGACCACTATCCCGAAAGAAAACAGTATCTTCAGAGAAAGAAAATTAACCATAGCTTCAGCATCCAATCCGGAAATTCCTACAATACCTCATAACTAGTCTTGTATATGCAGATCAAATCATTTATTGAATTTTACAGGGTCACCCCAGGCATATATGCCTCAATGATTTCATAATACTTACAACTGAAGAATGTGTGCGCTGAGACTGTAAATCTATTCTTACAATCATTTTTTAATCCATACAGCTGATGAACAGATATATTGAGACTGACAACTTTTTTTAAAGCTAATGAACTCTAAAGTCTATCAACACCAAAAATCTTCACCATATTATTCTGTCCTTGGTGAACCCCATTTGTGATGGAAGAAAGCATGTCACCACTTTACCCTGCTACCTGGGTTGGAAATTTCAGATAGAAATGAACTTTTATGGAGTCACAGTAGCAATCTTCACCATTGACAGAGGGACATGATATAATGCTTAATTCATGAAGACAGCCAACTAAGTTGGTTCATTACTAGCCATTCCAAAAATTAAAAAAAATAAATAAATGAATCCAAACATTAAAAAAGATTCAACATCATAATATCCAGAAATCATAAAAGAAGGTGCTGGGCAGTTCATGGTTACGAAACATACCAAGAATCCAACAGCTTGTCTAGCGTGTTTGAGTTCATCCCAGGATGAACCTGCATACTGCAACAAGAAGAATTTTCAGACAAGAAACAAATGAATGGTATACTTTAGACTGTTATAATCTACAATCAAGATCACCATGGGGAAATTTCAGTCAGGGAGGATTGTTAAATTGGTAAGAAAATTGAAAAACTCGCAGGTACTCATCAAAAAAGTAAAACGGTACCTCAACTTTTGCTTTTCCACACCATAGTTCTAATTCAGCCAAACCAGATTTTACATATTCTCCGTTGCTGAATGAGCAGCACTCCCGATAAAGTACAAGGCTGTACTAGCAATGCAAACTTTGTATTAAAAGTTAATATGGTGGAAGATCACTTCAAGAAAATTTCTTTTCTATGATAAAAAACAAGAAGATCAATTGTAACAATTGAAAAAGGTTAATAAAAATGATGAACAAGTTGTCCATCATATTCATGGAAAAACAATTGAGAGATTAGGACACGAATCACCTGTTAAAAAGTTGTACATTAATATATGAGAAAACTTGAGTGAAGATCTTTTGCACAAGAACTTGAGGCACCTGAAACAATTGTAATGATAAGTCTCAGATGCATGAAAAATGTGAGTAACTTGATCATGAAAAACTAAAATCTCATACAAAATTTTCTTTCAGTGTAGAAAGCAGCCCATCAAGGCTCTCAATAATGCTGCTCCAGGGACTAGATGCGGGACCATTGCTAGATGACTGCACAGATGGACTTATAGAAGATGATCTAATAGAATTTCCTTTTGACATCCTTGGTGCCTAAATCAACGGGATAACACCTTATTGGAGTTAGAAAAATTGCACTTCTAGATGTAAGTAACTGATCTTAAGTAAAAGAATCAGAAAAACATTTAAATCAACATCAAAATTAGTAAAGTTCAAATTGATCACAGGTAAAATCGCTTCATTTTTCTTTTTCTGAAGCTTTCAACAAAATGTATCAAAAATTTTAAGAGAAAAAATGTGTTCCCAAGATGCTAAAGAAGACTCATCAGATATAGCACATAAAAGAAGATGCAGAGTTAGAAAATAAGACTGGAAAACAACAGCAGAAAACTAGGAGTCAATTCACCAGGATACAAAAAGAAATCAACCAAGGGATTTGTTGAGGTAAGAACAATGGAAAACTAAAAATCCTCACACCTGGATACAAGAAGAAAGAAGAGGTGACAGATCCTTTTTCAAGTTGTCTCGAATGATCCCATAAATTGTTTCTACATATGCTGTTAGCTGCTGCTTAAAAAGCAAAGCTGGATATTTGGCATCAACCTGGCGCACTATATCTCCAACTTGAAAGTTCACAGAAGAAAAGGATGAGCGAAATCCCTGCCAAATATGACAGATGTTGAAAAAAAAAAAGTTTTCTATACACAGTTCTTAATTATGATAATACTCAAAAAACAATAGTTCAAACTGCAATCTAAGAAAATATATGATTACTTGGGCCATCCTTCCAAAGAATGAAGTTGGTGGCACAGGAGGCTTCTGCTGTGAATTTGAACCACTAGCCTTTAAACTCCGTTGAAGCAAAGACAATAAAATAGACATATTGGATAGCCAATAAGCCATATGATCGTTGCTGTCAGGATTCTGCAATGCATACATAGAACAAGCATGTTGGTATCTTTTTCTTCTTATTTTTCTTTACAAGGAAAAAAGAATATTAAGTTCACAAAAGGGATCAAGCTGGTCAATGATGAAGGTGAACCACACCAATCCAGCACTAAAAATACTAACAATGCAAATCTAAGGTTTAACACAGATGTCGTACTCAAAAACCAATAGACCATCATGCAGTTTACATTAATGAAAGGATCAAAGTGTCTTTAAAATTCGTAGAAATTGAAGTTCATAGAACTGCTAAAGAACAGATTTTATCCAAAAAAGACCATTCACTTCCTCCAAAGCATCTTCCAAACCTTAAACCCTAAACCCAAAGACCAAAGTAACTTTAAAATTTCCTTGAAATTGAAGTTCATGAACTGCTAAAAAACAGATTTTATCCAACAGCTTCCATTAGCAAGTGACTCTCCAAAATTTTTCCATAAACAAAAATTTAGAATAGCACTAGAAAAAGGAAGAAAATGAACGGAGAAAGATCCTGTAATGTTTTTCCAATCACCTCTACTGCAGAGCCAAACACCTGAATGAGACGATCAAATACACTAGATTTTTCTGCCTCAAATGATCTCCAGTGGAGAAGACATTTATATATGGTAAATGCTGCAACTGGTTTTTCATTACTGAACCCAAGATCCTGTGACACACATTTGATTAAAGCATCTATAGATCCCTGCACCATGGAAGACACCTAAATTAAAGAATAAATCCAATTGAATTTCAACTGAAGATAAAAGAAAATTAACTCAAAGATTAAGACTACAATATTCCTTTCTTTCTAAAGCCCATACATTCTGTCGTTCAATTTGAGATCTCATTAATCTACTATCAGATGCCACAAGCTTCTTAACTGGGGCAGCACTTTGTAATTCCTGTATGAGCACCCTCTTAGAATCATAAATACAAAATATGAAAATAACACAACAAAATTAAAATACATCAACTTTAATTTCTTCACTCACATGATGACCGTTTTCCAGAGGCTGCAAAAATGCGGAACAAAGGATCAGCAAATTCCCCAAATATGCAACGTAGAACCAAAAGCTAAAGATAAGAAAGAATGTTTTGCAACATGTTTCACCTGAGTTGCACTTGATAATTGTTTTGAGATTTTTCTAGATGATGAATTCAACAATGCTTGATGCCGCAGAATTTCGCCCTCAGTTTCCATGTCAGAAAGCTTCTCTTCAAGCCTGAAAACAGAAGTAGGCAATAATTTACATAAATTACCAAACCCCGGTTAATCAAGGAAAAACAATTGCATCAGAATGCAGTTTGGCACAATTTTGCAAAAGTAGACAACTTGTTGTATTGACCTCTGCATTGTAGTCTTTAACTCAATTATCTTTGATTCTGCATCCAAAGCCTGCTTCAGCCGCTCTTCACAAAGATTATTTGTTTCTTCAAATTTCTTCTCTGTTTCATCAATTTTTTTTTCCAGTGATCTTACCAGAGCCTATAATGTGTCACCAATAGACAGAGTACACATAAGCACAAATAAAAAAATAAGAAGAATAACAC